>NW_016808905.1:727994-750313 GCF_001698545.2 Rhinopithecus bieti | reverse complement strand
CTCCAGAGTAGCTGGGACTACAGGTGCCCACCACCATGCCTGGCTATTTTTTTTTTTTTTTTGGTATTTTTAGTAGAGACAGGGTTTCACCATGTTGGTCAGGCTGGTCTTAAACTCCTGACCTCATGATCTGCCTGCCTTAGCCTCCCAGAGTGCTGGGATTACAGGTGGGAGCCACCGTGCCCGGCCAGTTTTATTGGTATTAGGTTTAGTGGAGTTTGCAGTTCAGAAAACTCAAAAAGTATCAGACTTTGGAGTGGCTATCATTTTACCAAGTTTCCCTTTCTGAATCAAGTATATATGTCATTACTGTTTTCAGTTGGCATATGAGAGCCTTGTGAGATAATGCCCGAGAGAGCACTTGGAAACCCATGAAACATCTCATGATTGTAAGCTGCATTATGATGATATATGGAAGTTTTATGTAGTAGATAAGCTCATCATACAGGCTCACTGTGGATTACCCACTTGGAACAGTTGAAGGCATTATGTTATTCCAGAAAGCTTAAGTGTCTAAAAAACACACTCTTGGCATACTTCTATTTAATAATGGGTGGTTTTAAAATTCTTTCTTTTAGAAAGTGCTTTCAAAGCATTAGAATACTCTCAGAGATGTCATCCTACCATAAAATACTTTGAAAGGAAAGAAAAATGCTTTTTTGCTGGAAGTAAGATGGAATTGTAATAAATGCTTTAGCTTAGATAATTGTATTATGTCCCAGAGAAAAAGAGGCACACACAAACACTTGTACACATGCACACGAGATCTTTTCCGGGACTGTTTTTTTTTTGAGACTGGATAACAAAAAAGTCCCAATTAGCTGGGACTACAGGCTCATGCCACCTCTCCTGGCATAGGGGGCTGTTGTTATTAAAAGATTATCTTGTAATGTGTTCTCTCAATATGCCCAGCCCAGCGTGGGTACTGTTTATTTTACACAGTATTTACTGAATGCCAAGCTTACTGAAAAGTTAGAAGTTTGGGTATGTAAGTTTGGGTTGTATCAAGAAAACAAGCAGCCAGAGCTTTTAAAGTTAAAATGAAAAGTTCATTTCCATGAATCTAACTGTATTGTATTCCTTCTGTGTTTTGTATGTATGCATAGGATTTTATATTACTTTGGGAACAGGATGTGTGTTTTGTTGGCATCCATCATTTTGTTTCCACACATGACAGGACTTCAGCTGAAATTGCTGCTATTGTAAGTACCTTGTATTTTAACATTGCTTATTTTGTTTCCTTAGAAATAGGGAATTTGGAGAGTACTTGACAAGTTATACAGCATGTTAGAGTTGTTTTTCTTTTAACTTATTTTTTAGTGTAATTTTGAATAGAATACCTTAAAGCAAATCAATATGATAGCCTTTGAAACCTGGAGCCTATAGAATTTGACTGAATTTTGTTTAAAAAAAAATCTACTTACTCCACATATCAATGTGTCATTGCTAATGGAAGTGGTAAAATTGACTTTATTATTTTATATTTCTTCACTTTCAGTACAATAAATGCACACCTACATGCCAGGTGCTATTCTAGGTATGGAGAATATATGGGAGAAATTATTCAGAGGCTCAGCCTAGAAAAGGAGACAGAAAAGTAAAATTGTAATGGAGTTTGTTAAATGAACCAATGGAAGTTGTTCTGAGACTGGGTGCTATGGCTCAGGCTTGTAATCCCAGCACTTTGGGAGGCCAAGGTGAGAGAATCACTTGAAGCCAGGAGTTCAAGACCAGCCTGGGCAAGCAACATAGTGAGACCTCATCTCTACAAGAAGAGAAAAAAATTAATAATAAAAAAGTTGGTCTACACAGCAGTTTTCAGTGGGTTATACATATCCTTAAAGGTTCACCAGGACTTTTCAAGGAGTACGAGGCAGAGATAGTTTTGAGGAAATTAATTTCCAGCTTTTTAATCTCCATATGTAATCTTTTTTAAAACTAGTATGTCTGAGAATTTATCTCGGGTGAAGGAGTCTCACCAGCTCTTTTCCACCTTCCCATTCACAGTCGCCACCCACCTTGCCCCCTCAAAAAGAAAAAAAAATTGTGTGTCCTGAATCTTGCTGCATTAGTTCCTTCTCACACTGCTATATAGAAATACCTGAGACTGGGTAACGCATAGAGAAAAGAAGTTTAATTGCCTCTTTTCTGACAACTCTACAGGAAATATAGCAGGGGAGGTCTCAGGAAACTTACAGTCATGGCAGAAGGCAAGGCAGAAGCAGGCACATCTTACGTGGCCAGAGTAGGAGGTAGAGAGAGAGTGGGGAGGTGCTACACAGTTTTAAACAACCAGATCTTTCAATAACTCACTATTACAAGAACAGCACCAAAGGGGAAATCTGCTCCCATGATCCTATCACTTCCAACTAGGCCCCAGCCCCAACATTGGGGATTACAATTTAACATGAGATTGGCTGGGGACGCAGACCCAAACCATATCACTTACTGTGGTGGATTACCCTAAGTTGTAAAACAAAACCCTTGAGTACAACAAAGAGACAGTTGAAAATAAAGATCCAATTTTTATCCGAAATTCTTGGGGCCAGAATTTTTTTTTTTAGAATTCAGAATATTCTGGATTTTAGAAAGGTAGTGCTGTACATATCCTATATTACACAACACCCATTTGAGGGCCTGGGACAGTACCCTGTCATCTAACATTAGTTTATCTGAAGTAAAACATACGAATATTTATAGTAAAAGGGATAAGAAAAGACTGTAAATAGTCTTACTTCGTGTCAATTTTGAGCCAAGTGAATCATGAAAACCTTGAGTTAATTAGTTCTTTGGGTTTCGAAATTGTAAATTAAGGATCATGGCCTTGGACTGGTGCCAGTGCTGCGAACTTGAATGACTAGCAACTGGACAACAAATTGTCTTGCAAGTCAGCTGGTTTCCAACTAATACTTTGTTTTTAACAAAATTGACGTTAGGCGGGGCGTGGTGGCTCACGCCTGTAATCCCAGCACTTTGGGAGGTCAAGGTGGGCGGATCACGAGGTCAGGAGTTTGAGACCACCTTGGTCAACAGAGTGAAACCTTGTCTCTGCTACAAAAATTAGCCGGGCGTGGTGGCGGGCGCCTGTAGTCCCAGCTACTCGAGAGGCTGAGGCAGGAGAATTGCTTGAACCTGGGAGGCGGAGGTTGCAGTGAGCCAAGATTGTGCCACTGCACTCCAGCCTAAGTGACAGAGTGAGACTCTATCTCAAAAAACAAACAAAAAAAACCCCCAAAATTGAAGTTGTAATTAATAGAGTTGTCAGCTAATACATCATTAAAACTGCTTTTTATGATAGAAAACTCAAAAGGAGTTCAGAGAATTGCATGGCTATATTTACCTATTCATATGACAACAGTTTCGTAGCACTTACATGTGTAAAAACAAAACATAGAAGGAAAACTAACACTGAATCTTGATTCATTCTAGCAATAAGCAATATTTATTCATGGGTACATAAACCAGTAGAAGAGAAAAATCAAAGTTTTAATAGGGCTTTATGGTTAATTTCAGTTTAGAATCATTTTTGTTGCAGAGGAGTATGAGATGGTGATAAATAAAATTATGAATATAAAAATAAATTACTATAAAATTCTGTGGGGAAAGTGAAATGAAGTTGAGGAACAATTGAGTTCCAGTGAAAAAATTTACAGCTATAAAAAAAAAATTTGGATTTTAATTAGATGATGTATTCGACTGTCCCAGTATTTGTATTTCACTGGGTATATTTAGTAGTGACTGGTAGTTTAAAAAGCCGATATTTATAATATGCTGGACATTACCTTTTGTAACTATTTAAATTATGAAAAGTTTTACAGACGTAAATGCATGAGGAAGTCCTTTTTGTTTTTTAAATTCAGAAGTATGTAAACATAAGAGCTCTAAGATCGCTTGTCTGAAGTGTATAGTATAGAGGGCCTTATATGGACTGGAGCTCTTTGAGGCGATCAGAGACAGTTTCAAAAACAAGGGTGACATTTGGTCTGAGTTTGATGTATTTAAGAAGATTGCCAGGAAAATAAGGGGATAAATGCCATCAAGTCAAAAATAAAGATTCCAGAGGGAAAAGACTTGGCTTTTGTGGCGGGGATGGGAGGGTGGGAGGCATTGATAATTAAATTTACATTGGATATGTTGGGGATATCTGGCGGAATTAATGAATTTGGAGGTCAGCTTACTTTGTGGTAAAATGAGGTGGAATGCATATTCTTAGAGCGGGGAGGACAGGTCAGGAGACTGCAACAGACTGTAAGAGAATGTTATTAATAAAAATCGTGGAGATAGAGAGTATTAGATTTGGAAGAGACTTTAGCCATCACCTACATCAATTTTCTCTTTTTTACAGAGCACTTATTTGGCCCCCATATCCTTAAGGGTTTTGCTAGTGGAGAAGCTAAATTTGAAGCAGACGCATGGTCTTCTGTCTCTTGATAGAATTCTCAGAATGTTTGATCATATTTTAGAAGAGAACAATTGAGGAAGTGACTTAAGGAAGAGGAAGTAGGTAGTGGCATCGTGCCACTGTGTCATTGCAATGTGACAACTGGAACATGTATTTTATTTAAGTAACTTAACCTAATAGTATCTTCAAAATGGAATTTCTGTTTTGATATTAATAACTTTTTTCATTTTCACCTAGACTGAGTTGCCTAGTCACATTTCCTTATCACATCTGTGGGTCAATCTAACGATGCAAATATTCTTGTGTTCTATATCATTTTTTAGGATTTAATGTTTATCTGTTAACCCTAGTTTCATATATTAGCCCTCCACATATAAACATGCACACATAAGGCAGAACATTAGTACTTTGTGGGACTTTGACTGATAGCCATTATTCTGGAAGTTTTTCTTTTATAACTTCTTTCCATTTTTTGATGACTTAAAAAATTTTTTTTGAACATTAAAGAGTAGTTGTGTATAAGATAAAATTCATAAACATCTTGCTTATATGAAACACTGTCCAAGCCAAGTAGGAAATGTAAGATTATATTCCAAAATTCCTCCTATAACCTTTCCTCATTTTTTTCCTCAGGTGTTTGGATTTATAGCAAGTTTTATGTTCCTACTTGACTTTGTCATTATGCTGTATGAAAAACGACAGGAGTCCCAGCTGAGAAAACCTGAAAATACCACTAGGGCTGAAGCCCTCACTGAACCACTTAATGCCTAAAGACTCTGGGGAGCAGATGTTAACTAAGGTAGTGACTCTGCACTGTGGTGCCCGAGCCCTGGCAGAAGCTCTTGTAAAATTTGTGTAATTGTTTAAACCACTTCTTTCGGAGAGCAAGAGGAAGGTCAAGTAGGCAGTTTGATCAATATTGTGTCAGCCACCACAAATTAGGCCAGATAAGTTAAAAAATTAAAAAAAAATAATGATTGAAACATCTCAAATGGAGATTTTGGTGGGAGGAGGAGAGAACAATTGTATTTTAAATCACACAACTCAAAGGTTGATAAATGATTCTGTCATTCTGTTACAGGTCATTCTTTCACTAGGCTTAGCTTCCAGATGATGCTTTATAGCTGTAAAAACATGATTATATTCATCTACTTAGAAATTGTTTAATTTTTAAATTAATTTGCTTAGCTGTTTGTTTTGATGCTTAGATTAGGTTTTGTTAATGGGAATTTAACATATTTAAGAAACCAATATTTAAAATATTGGTCTAGGTTTTTTTCCTTAACCTATATTACCAGGCTTCACTGTATTTCACTCAGCCTTAAATTTTGCAATATTTTTGGATAACTGTTATTAATTCTTTCTGAGACCTTGGTATAGCCTATAAAATGTATGGAGATGTTGGTATTTTGTATGTATAGAAGCAACAATATCAGCAACTTCGTGTTTATACTGCACCTTGGTTGTTGATGTCAAGTGAGAAAGAGATTGTTTTGTAACACATAAAAAAGTGGAAGAAACTGATACCACAACTAAGGACCAAAGATAAGAAAGACTTTTTGCCCAAAACAGTGAAAGTAATTATAAAAACAAGCTTTGACCACTTACCAAGTATCTGAAGAGATGAGTTCATACTATGATTTAGAAAGTGGTTCAATTCCCCTGTTGGCATATGATAATTTTTGCTAAAATTAATACAGCTCTGTGGGTCTTCCTTAGTGTTTTCTTTGAAGCCAGTCTGTTTTTTTAGGACCCCAGCCTTTCGTTTTTCATCGTTCGAGATGCCTCTTTACTGTCTCCTTATCAGATAGAAATGGAACTATGTGCTGCTGCTTTATCTAGCAGAGGTTGGCCTCTGGCTCTGACGCTTACTTTTTGTCAGTTGTCTTTAGGTGGTCCTGAATCTTGGGCCCTTTTAATTGTGAATATTGTGTAGCAGGATCTTGAGAGTCCTTGTTCTTACATAGGCATTGGTCTAGTTTGTCTTTGGCAAGGAACATCTTAAGAAAGTAAATATCCAGGGAGCCCTGCCCAGACTAATACTGTTGGTGGCATAAGGGAGAATCAAGCCATTCTCAAGAGATAACTTCATAACCAGAGTTGTCTGTTGGCTAGCAGCTGTCACAGGTAGGCAGGACACTTGGGATACGACCTTTCTGTCCAGGTGGTTCACAGACTAGACCTTTCTTCTTCTCCTCCTGGAGTTTTGACCTGGGACTCTAGTGTTAGGATGATGAGCCCATACATCAGGTCCTTCTGCACTTTGGTAGAAGTCTCCCAGGGTAGGTTTCCTATATTTGAAACAGTGGAATCATGTTTCCAGGGATAAAGTTGAATGACCTCATCCTTTTTTTTTTTTTCTCATCTGCCATTTGTGTGTCGTAGATGGGTTTTAGTTGCATGAATGTGGCTAATGTGGTTCTCAGAAATTGGTCAGTATGGCCTGACATAGCTTCTGCTCTGTCTTACTGACTCGGTACCTTTAGGATTTGTGTCAGAGTTTGGATACTAGTGTTAGTGGTAATGTCACCACTATTTAGTTGGGAGATAATGAAACCAATCATGGATGCTGTTTTTATTGGGCATGTCATCTAAGAAAGGAGAAATAGCTGAGTCTTGGGTCTAAGAATAAGGACTGATTCAGAAAACTAGTTTATGATAGGTAGACTAGAGTTTCACATCAAACCATGCCATTGTGATTTTTAATGTCATCTAGACCTATCTAAAATTCAGAGCATATCATCTGGCCTTCCTCAGGGTCACCACCCATGCATTGGGCTTAGTCAAGATTGACAGATACATTCTCATCTGGCCTGTCATATAAAACATCTTGTCATTGAGCTTAAGTTCTGCTTGTTCTGAGGTTTCACCTCCATGTGTTTCATTGGTACAAAAGTGGATTTCTTAGTTGGTCACTTAATTCTTTCTTTTTCAGAAAGATAGTCTGTTCACTGGTAGATTTGGTCACTCTTAGAGTCTTCCTTCACATTGTTTTTTATGGGACCCATGAATGGTTAGCCTTTCTTTTCTATTTTAGCAGGAAATAGGAGTAAAAAGACCATTGTAGTAAATATGTTCAAGGGGAACTTGGGACCAGAAACCACTGTTAACGTACAAAAAATGGCAAACTCAATAAACTCAAATTTAAAATCATTTTTAAATTAATAGTTATGATACATTTAATTTTATATTTTATACAAATAGATTGCTTAGAATGGTTCTCAAGAATTATAAAGGAAATGAACTCAGTACAAAAATTTTATAATTACCTATGTTTTGTTTGGGGGCTGGGAAATGTATTTTTACATTGTTTATAGCCAATCATTTTTATATTTGTCAATTTAAATCTTATGGGTCTTTTTTATCTCTCTTGATGCCAAATTTTATAGTCTTTTTAAATAAATCCATTTAATTAAAATGTTCGTACCTTTGTAAGTGTTTATTACAGAAGTGTGATGTTTAAATGAAAAGCTGTCTCTGTAGTTGTGGGAGTTGCTGCACAATCTTGTTGAGTGCCTATGTAGAATACTAGATTTTGGATATATCTAGGATAGAAAAGAAACAAAACCATTTCCCTGGGCTGTCTCTCTTGTCGGAAAGTTAGAATACACATTTAAACAACATTTTCAGGGAGCCACAGAGGAAGACTTACAAATGCCTTTAAATACTTCCAAAGAAGCAATTTAGACTCTGTCACATTTCTAGATGTGGCTAACAATGCTAAGAACAAAATAGGCACATTCTGTTAGGAACTGTTCAATGATTGGGAAAATGTGAAGCAAAACTAGGGTGGTTTCTGGTAAAACTACAGCTATTTGTGTAGTTTGCGAAATTCCCGCCTCCACCCTCTATGAGAATAACAGGATCTTTATAGTCATCAAGAACTCACCAGGATTTGTACATTCTTCAGAGTTTAGAGTTTTGTTTTGATAAAGAGCATTGTATCAATATGCAATAAGCTTCAAGGAGCAGAAAATCTAATTAAATGTGTCTTAAACAGTAAGAAAAACTTACTTCACAAGACATCTGGGTAGGGCAATTCCACATTGGTAAATTCAGTGGATAAATTATTCTACAAGTACAGTAATGTGTGTCATAGAAATTGATATAATAAAAGGGGGAGGCTGGGCGCAGTGGCTCACGCCTGTAATCCCAGCACTTTGGGAGGCTGAGGCAGGTGGATCACCTGAGGTCAGGAGTTCGAAACCAGCGAGGCCAACATGGTGAAACCCTGTCTCTACTAAAAATGCAAAATTTAGCTGGGTGTGGTGGCACATGACTGTAATCCAAGCTACTTTGGAGGCTGAGGCAGGAGAATCGCTCAAACCCCAGAGGCGGAGGTTGCAGTGAGCTGAGGTCGTGCCATTACACTCCAGCCTGGGCAACAAGTGCAAAACTCCATCTCAAAAAAAAAAAGGAGAAGTATTATCTTTTCCCCAACATTTTATTAGCTACTTTTAGAATTTTTGAATTTTTTTTTGTTTGTTTTGGAGACAGAATCTCGCTATATCCTTCAGGCTGGAGTGCAGTGGCGCCACCTTGGCTCACTGCAACCTCTGCCTCCTGGGTTCAAGCGATTCTCCTGCTTAGCCTTCTGAGTAGCTAGGATTACAGGCGCATGCCACCACACCCTGCTAATTTTTTTGTGTTTTTAGTAGAGACATGGTTTCAACATGTTGGTCAGACTGGTCTCGAACTCCCGACCTCAGGTGATCCGCCTGCCTTGGCCTCCCAAAGTGCTGGGATTCCAGGCATGAGCCACCATGCCCAGCCTGAAATATTTCAAGCACTGGAAGCACAGAGGATAATACCTGTTGTAGACTCCACTCACCTTTAATAGATTATAACATTTTGCCGTATTTGCTTCAAGGTTGTAACTCTGGTTCATTCATTTTTGAATGCTGTTTGGTATTTCATTGTATGAATATGTCACAGTTTACTTACTCTCCTACTGATAGAAAAATTCTAATAGCATTTTCAGCTTTTGACCATCTTAACATTACAGTGAACAAATGTATTTGAACATCTCTTCTTGTGCACATGTGAGAGCTTACATGGTGGGTAAGTACTTAGAAGTTAAATTGTTAGGTGAGTCAGAAGGTACGTTATGATTTCAGCATGACTAAATATTTCCAAATAGATCTCCAAAGGGTAGACCCAGTTTGTATTTCCCTCAGCAGTGAATGAGGTGCTGGTTTCCCCTCTCTTGTCCTGCACTTAATATTAGTTCAATGTAACATTTTTGCTCGTCTGGTACTGAAATGGTGCCTCATTTTTTTTTTTTTGTATTCTTCCTGTTTCTGGTGAACCTGATTGTCTTTTCACTTGTTTATTGACCGTTATTTCTCAGAAATAGAAAAAATAATCTGAAAATTCATATGGAAATGCAGAAGACCCTGGATTGCCAAGGCAATCTTGTGGAAAAAGAACAGACCTGAAATTAGCCAGGCGCAGTGGCCTGCACCTGTGGTCCAATCCACTCAGGAGTGGGAGGATCGCTAGAGTATTCTAACAGCATTTTTGCCCAGGAGTGTGAGGCTGAAATGAGCTGTGATTGTGCCACTGCACTCCAGACTGGGTGACACAGTGAGACCCCATCTTAAAAAAAAGAAAAAAAAAAAAGCCAAGCATAAAACAGTTTTGAAATTGTACTATCAGAAATTTTGAGATGTGATCAAGTCTGTGTTATTAGCATAGGTATTATAAAATACCCAAGAAAGCCAGCAACAGACCTATACATTTATATCCACTTAAACAGAAGCAACATGTATGTCAGAGAAGGGGCCACCTATTGAAACAATAAACTAGATGGTGTGAGGCATTCACACAATACACCAAAACCAAGGTAGCATCAAGTACTAAATATAAGATGTAAACCTTTAAACATTTTAGAAAGTATAGAATATTCCCTTTGTAAATTAATTTTTTATTTATAATTGACAATTTTACATATTTATGGGGTACAGTGATGTTTCAATGTATGTGTGCATTGTATCAAATCAGGGTTTATCATATCCATCACTTTAAACATTTATTTCTTAGTGGTGATAACATTCAAAGTCTTCTAGCTATCTTGAAATACACACTACATCGTTGTTTTTTGAGACAGGGTTGTTTTGTCACCCAGGCTGGAGCACAGTGCAGTCTTGACCCCCTGGGTTCAAGCATTCCTCCCACCTCAGCGCCCCCAAGTAGCTAATTTTGTAGTTTTTGTAGAGACGAGCTTTGCCATGTTGTCCCAGCTGGTCTTGAATTGCTGGGCTCAAGCGATCCTACCAAAGTGTCGGAATTACAAGGGTGAGCCACCACTGGCCCACCTACATTATTCATTACTATAGTCACTCAGCTGTATAATAGAACACCAGAATTTATTCTTCCTGTCCAACTGTAACTTTGTATCCATTGACCAACCTCTCCCAGTCCCCACTCCTGCAAACTCACTACCCTCCCCAGACTCTGGTAACCATTATTCTACTCTCTAATTCTATGAAATCAACTTTTTTAGATTCCACAGATGAATGAGATCATGTGGTGTTTGTCTTTCTGTGCCTGGCTTATTTCACTTAACATAATGTCCTCCAGGTTCATCCATGTTGCTGCAAAAAAAAAAAAAAGCAGGATTTCATTGTTTTATGATTGACCAGTATTCCATTGTGTATATATATACACACACACATGCCACGTTTTCTTTAGTCATCTGTAGATGGACATTTGGATTGATTTTGTATCTTGGCTATTGTAAATAGCACTGCAATAAATATGGGAGTGCAGATAGCTCTTTGACATACTGATTTCACTACCATTGAATATATTCCCAGTAATTACACTGCTGGATCATATGGTAGTTCTGTTTTAATTTTTTGAGGAACCTCCATACTGTTTTCATAATGGCTGTACTCATTTACATTCCCACCCACAGTGCGTAAGAGTTTCCTTTTCTCTACATCCTTGCCAACATTTGTTTTTTTTTGTCTTTTTTTTTTTTTTGAGACAGAGTCTTGCACTGTCGCCCAGGCTGGAGGGCAGTGGCGTGATCTTGGCTCACTGCAACCTCCACCTCCGGGGTTCAAGGGATTCTCCTGCCTCAGCCTCCCGAGTAGCTGGGAAGACAGGCACGCACCACCACGCCCAGCTAATTTTTGTATTTTTAGTAGAGATGGGGTTTCACAGTGTTGGCCAGGATGATCTCGATCTCTTGACCTCATGATCCACCCACCTTGGCCTCCCAAAATTCTGGGATTACAGGCATGAGCCACTGGCAGCCGGCCCTATTTTTTGTCTTTTTAATAGTCGTCAATGAGATCATAGTTCATTGTGGCTTGATTTGTATTTCTCTGATGATTGGTGATATTGAACATTTTTTTCATCTATCTGTTGGCCATTTGTATGTCTTTTCTTGAGAAATGTCTATATAGGCGTTTTGAGCATTAGTTTTTTTTTGTTCTTTGTTTTTTGTTTTGTTTTGTTTTGTTCTGGGTTATTGAGCTGTTTGAGTTTCTTGTGTTTTCTGGATATTAACATCTTATCAGATGGATAGTTTGCAAGTACTTTTCTCCCATTCTATAGATTGTCTCTTCACTCTATTGATTGTTTCCTTTGCTGGGCCACAGCTTTTTGGTTTAATGTAATTCCATCTGTCTATTTTTGCTTTCATTGCCTGTGCTTTGGAGGTCTTATTCAAAAAATCCTTGCGCAGTCCAATTTCATGAAGCATTTTCCATTTTCTTGTAGTTTCGCAGTTTCAGATCTTTTAAGTCTACAATCCATTTTGAGTTGATTTTCATATATGGTGAGAGAGGGGTCTGTTTCATTTTTCTGCATATGGATATCTAGTTTTCCCAGCACTGATTTATTGATTTCCCAAGTTACCATTAACCAGCACCATTTATTTAAGAGATTGTCTTTTCCCCAATGTATGTTCTTGGTTCCTTTCTCAAATATCAGTTGGCAGTAAATGCATGGATTTATTTCTGGGTTCTCTGTTCTATTTCCTTGGTCTGTGTACCAACCTCCAAATTTGTCCTTCCTTCCCTCTTTCCCTCCCTTCCTCTGTCCTTTCCTTCCTACCTCCCTCCCTCTGTCCCTCCCCTCCCTCTCAGCAGGGTCTTACTCTGTTGCCCATGCTGGAGTGCAGTGGTGTGCTCTAGCTCACTACATCACTGCAGCCTTGAACTCCTGGGCTCAAGCAATCCTCCCACCTCAGTCTCCCAAGTAGCTGGGACTACCAGTACACACCACCATACCTGGCCACCTTTTACAAATTTTTTGTAGAGATAGACCTCACCTATCTCTTGCTTTTTTCTTGGAATTGCATTTAATTGGAAGATTAACTAATTAACTAATTAATTAATTTTGGGGGAAAATGGCATCTTACTGGTTGAACTTCACGTTCATGAACATAGAATCTCCATTGATTTAGGTCTTTTATTGTTTTTCAGCAATTTTCTTTTGTTTTCATAAAGGTCTTACATATCTTTAGTCAGATTTATCCTAGATACCTTATTTTTATAGTTACCGGAATGAGATATTTATAAGAAGTTACATATTCTGATTAGCAAATTACATATTCTGATATGCATACTAGCATATTACTAGTAAAAGTAACAGAAGATGTCAGCGGGTTTGCTGAATATAAGATCATTCATCGGGGTAATCCCCAGACTTGGGAGCGAGAGGGTGGATCACGGAGGTCAGGAGATCGAGACCATCCTGGCGAACACGGTGAAACCCGTCTCTAACTAAAAAATAACAAAAAACAGCCCGGGGAGGGTGGGCGGGCCGCCTGTAGTCCCAGCTACCCGGGAGGGCGCTGAGCAAGAGAATGCGTGAACCTGGGAGGCGGAGCTTTGCCAGTGAGCTGAGATCCCGGCCACTGCACTCCCAGGCCCGGGTGACAAGAGCGAGACTCCGTCTTCAAAAAAAAAAAAAAAAAAAAAAAAAAAAAAAAAAGAGATCAATAATCAAAAATCAATTGCATTCCTAATACTCTACACACCTCTACTAGTTCGTCTATGGATTTCTGTCAGATATCTCACATTCTGGATTTATAATTTCTGTTATCATGTTATTTAACTTATTCCTTTATTTCCATATTTCCTGTAAACTGAAAGATAGCCCTAAAGGCATGCTTAAATTCAGATTAAACTTTTTTTTTCTGTATTCTCTGGTAATAACCACACTCAGTGCACACTTAGTGGGGTCAGGTGCTGACCATGTGTTCCCCACTCACTGTGAGGTTTCCCATCAACTTTTTAACTAAAAGGTTTCATCCATGGATCTTTGCCTCAATCAGTTGCTTTGTTAGCAGTTGCAAAATAGCAACTTTATAATTCTGTAATTCCTGCCACTTTTCTTTGCTAGAATTCCTCAGTAATAACATACTATCAAATTTTTAGCATGCATATTTGATTTTATAAGGATTTGTAATATTAATCAGAACTCCTGCTCATCTCCTGAATGATACTAAGAGACCTTAGAATTAATGGCCATCAGTTCTTCTCATGTACTATGTTGTTACTGCCTAGTATTTTACATTTATCTTAGCAACTTCCTAAATTAACTATTAATGTTGTTTTATGCAGTCATTACTTATTTAGGTTTACCAACATAGTTTAGTCTTTGCATCCCACCTTATTTTTGGTTACTGTTTTCTAACTTCAGTGTTGGATGTCCTTTCTGCAAGAGTGAAATTTCATTTTGCCCTTAGTCTTAAACATAGCTAAGGTGGGTATAGAATTCTAGATTGATAATATTTTTTCTCATTACTTCAAAGATATTATGTTATTCCATTGTCATCTGGCCCCTGATGTTGCAAAAAGCATGAGGTCAGCCTGCATTCATACTAGGTAATCTTTGGTTCTTTAAGATTGTATCTTTGAATTTGGTATTGAGTTTCACTGGAGATGTCTGTGGATTTATTTTTATTTAACTTGCTGGGGATGTGTTGTGCTGCTTTAATCTGAGGAATGAAATTGAATTTCTGCAAAATTCTCATCTATTTTCACTTTGAAATTTTCTTATTTTCTCTCTTGTTCTAGAGTCCTTATGAGATGTATGTGGGACTTTCTCATTCAGTCCTCTAATATTTAACCTTCCGATTTTTTTTCTACTTTTTTATCTCTCTGTACTACAGATATTTGAAGATGGATGATAGCCTCAAACGCTAATTTTGTTTCTTAAGCTGTTTTTAACTTATTCATTTAATTTTAACTAATTTGCTATTTAGCAAGTCTGTTGAGTTTTTGACTTCATTTACTACATTTTCTTTGAAACCATTCTATTAAGATCTTAAGTTCTTTTGGTGCTAATTCTCCTGTTTGTTGGATTTATGGAGTCTTCCTTCTCATATTGGTTCCATTTTATCATTTGGGAGTGTGACTCTAAGTTTCCCGTGGCTCAGTCCTTTTTATTTGATCCTCAGGTACTTAATCACCTCTGTACTTGGCATAGCCTCTGGATACCTTGCCTAGCCACCTGTTGCCCTCCTTCTCTCATCTGAAGTCAGAACATTTAATGCCCAGAAGGATTGTTCCACTAAAAGCAGAATGGGACCTGCCGTTGGCACTGGACAAACCCATGTCAATCTATTGCTTTTCCTTTGGAATCCTCTTACGTTAAACCTCAGGTTTATGTGGGCAACAGAGAAACCAGCCTCTGTGGGTAGGTGGCATGGATGCAGACCCTGAAGTTTTAAATCACCCTTGGGTCCAGGTGCGGTGGCTCACGCCTGTAGTCCCAGCACTTTGGGAGGCCAAGACGGGCAGATCACTTGAGCTCAGGAGTTTGAGACCAGCCTGGGCAACATGGCGAAACCCCATCTCTATCAAAAATACAAAAAACTAGCCGGGCTTGACGGTGCAAACCTGTAGTCCCAGCTACTTGGGAGGCTGAAGCGGGAGGTGGAGGTTGCAGTGAACCGAGGTTGTGCCACTGCACTCCAGCCTGGGTGACAGTGAAACACCATCTCAAAAAAAAAAAAAAAAAAAAAATCACCCTTGGCACCTTCTGTATCTGTCACCACAAAAAATGATGAATACGGTCACCCCAAAACTCGGTGGTTTAAAACAAAAACTAGTTCATGGGTCTATGGTTATGGTTTAGGCCGCAGGGCTCTTACATGTCTGGGTGCAGGCTCACTGGTGATGGGAAGCTCACGCTTCTGGGTCAGCTTGTTGTCAGCTGGGGAAACTGGCCCCCCGTGTGTCTCTCATATCCCTTCCGCAGGCAAGCCTGGGAATATTCACATGGCCGTGGCACAGGGGCAACAGGGACAAGCCCCCAAAGGTAAGTCGTTTTCAGGCCGCTTTTATCACATTCATTAGCATTCCCAAGCCCAGGGTCAGAGGGAGGAGGTTCTACAGAGTGAGGGGCAAAGGGCATGGTAAAGGGAGGGATGGAGGATGGGGCCGTTCTTCAGCAGGCACTCATTCCTTGTATCCCACTCATCTATCTATTTCCTTGAACTTGTGCCCTTAAAATCAAGAGCAGTCGCTCCTGCCATCAGTGAGCATTCTCTGATTAAAGAATATTTTTACTGAACAAGGGAATACGTTCACACAGTGAAATACAGAAATTCTCTACTGAGATGGAAAGCTGTCTAGCTTAATATGACATTGTGCTTCGTAGTACAGATAGGAGTAACGCACTGGGGGAAACGAGCAGATTAGAAGTTGAGTATGCAGCCTGGGCAGCATGGCAAAACCCTGTCTCTACAAAAAATATGTAAACATTAGCCAGGCATGGTGGCATGTGCCTGGAGACCTCGCTACTTGGGAGACTGAAGTGGGAGGATCACCTGAGCCTGGGAGTTCGAGGCTGCAATGAGCTGAGATCACGCCACTGCACTCCAGCCTGGGTGACAGAGTGAGACCTTGTCTCAAAAAAAAAAAAAAAAAAGTTGAGTACGCACAGTTCCCCAAGCTTTCATTATCCTACAATTTATGCTGGACATAAAGAGCCTACATGCAGAGAGGGACCTGACCCGTGGTGCTTCACGTGTTGATAGGGAAGTTGGAGGAGGCAACAGTAATTATGCAATTTTATAAGAATGAAAGCCCCTGGTAGAGTAATAAATGGCTTTATTCAAAAAGGGGCTCTTCCAAAGGTTCAGGGGCTAGACTTAGTATGTTAGTCCACTGCGCTGATTTGGACCTTTTGAGCCATCTCTCCAATAAGCTACTATAATGAGGGAGGAAACAAACCTCCAAATTTGTCTTAACCCCTGACCTTTGGGGTTCTACAGCTGGGCTGGGTCACGGGTGGCATATTTAACAACATGAGAACTGGAAGAGTAGTAGAATCTGGACATTTGGGACTGTTGTTCATACCTGTAATAGAAAAAGAGAGAGTGATTCACTTCCCCTTGGCCCCCATGCTCTAGGGTCAAACATTTACACCAGATCAGTTGGGATCTGTCATCCTGTCTTAGGGATTACTCAGGTTGTCCTTTTTTCTGGACCCACAAGCTGCCATTTTGTTGTAAATACATAGCAGGCAGAGGAAGGTGGCCATAGAACACCTGATTAATAGAGTATCCAAGTTTTAGTCTGTCCACAGAAATCAGAACAAAATGAACCATTCGTCTGTTTATCCATTGAAGGGAGCTCGGGTAAGCAGAGGGGATTATCAGCTTGTACAACTTGTAAATAGATGAAGATGGACCAGCTGTCCCTGTAGAAGTCCTCATTGAAGAGTCCAGTATAGTTGGCAAATAATACAGTCTTTGCAGTTAAACATGGCCTCCATAATTGATCACTGGGCATCTCAATCCTTTATGGTGGTTCCATGCCTATGGTGGATTTGAGCACAGGTTGATCGGTCTGTAATGGAGGTGATGGCCACGTATGTTTGATTGACTTTTTCACTCTAAATGCTTTTCACTGGATGTGGTTGCTTCATATAACCATATAGATCAATACTGAGTTTGTAATTAAATCGTTACACGTCCCCAAGGTAGGTGCCACCCAATATATGGTATGTCTTCTCTGGTCCAGTCCTGGTTGGCCCAAAGATCTGACCATACAGATGGGCCATTAGTGGCAGTCCATGCAGCATGTTTAATCTTAGGGCAGGATTCTCTGTGGTCAGATGTCCCATCTGGAGTTCAGCCCATCGCACAGAGTGCGCACAGCTGTGGGCCACCACCCTTGCGCCATCACTGGATGGCTGTAGCATTCCAAAGGCCCTGCTCGCTCGGAGGTGGCTGAGCTCTTTCTTCAGTGATGCTTTCTTGTCAGGTGGCCTGTTTCATAGGTGGCACCTTCATTAAACCAGCAGTTTTGGTAAAACAGTAGGAAAGACACTATTTTTGTCTCCTGCGTGGGCCACCACCTGTTTGGCCCACCCAGAAGATGGCTGAAGGCTGAGGAGCTGGGTTTGGCCCTTAATTGGAAGATCCATTTTCTTCTCGTGATGGGATGTTCTGGAGCTTGTCCCACCCATTTATGAAACTTAGTTCAGAATTGCAGGATGAGAATGTCAAGTTGAAGACGGTTTTGGGTAGGTAGGGCTCAGTGATGCTGGCAGTTGCTTCTCAGCAGCAGGAAGAAGTCTTCAAGTTCACAAGATCGAAGCCTAGAAAAACCAGAGAAGTCTGGTTTGCCAAAGGCTCTAATTAACCGTGCAGTTAGTCCCAGACCCCTGTAGTTCCTTGAGGTCCGAAGGAAATAGAGGCTCTAGGGCAAGGCTTCTTTTACTGCTTTCTGGGCTGATTCTAAGATTCTTTGTTGTTTGGGCCCTCGCGCAAATGTGGCCACATGTCTCATGACTTGGGGGATGGAAGCTATAGGAATATTCCTAGGTTTGGGATGTACTGTCTGGCAGCCAGTTTTGCTGCAGGGTCACATTTTTTTTTTCTTCTTCTTCTTCTTTTCTTTTTTTTTGTAGTTTGTGGCTATTACAAAGTTTTTATTTAATTGTGAAGTATCTATCTGAGCTGCGACACAGCCCCCAAGATGGCCACTTGAAAGGCAGAGCGCTTGGGTTTTATCCTTGCTCAGGGCCCACCTGTCTTTCGTCAGTGGTGCTGGGTGGCATGTGTTCTCTGTGCAGACATGATGGAAATGCCTGCCCATACACCACCAGTTCACACTGTACTGGATTTGTCCAACCCACTGATGCCATATCACTGGGAAATTCAGGGCAATAAAAGTGTGCTATATGCTGTGCTGGTGAAAGCAGGGGGATCTAAAATAATGCATTAGCAACACCCTAGGTTGCAAACCAAGTACCAGGTAGGATGGCAACAAAACATTCCTTCACTTTTATTATGTCAGCACAATGGAAACAAAAGGTGGCCACACTCTTGTTGAAGCTTCCCTAATCCACAGTAGAGTTCCCAGCATCCGTTCGACAGACAGGGATGTTCAGCTTAAAGAAAGCTCTGTATAGGCCAGGTGCAGTGGCTCCTTTGGGAGGCTGAAGCGGGTGGGTCACCTGAGGTTGGGAGTTCGAGACCAGCCTGACCGACATGGAGAAACCCTATCTCTAGTAAAAATACAAAAAAAATCAGCCAGGTGTGGTGACTCATGCCTGTAATCCCAGCTACTCGGGAGGCTGAAGTAGAAGAATTGCTTGAACCTGGGAGGCGGAGGTTGTGGTGAGCCGGGATCGCACCATTGCACTCCAGCCTGGGCAACAAGAGCAGAACTCCATCTCAAAGAAAGAAAGCTCTGTATAGCACCTCTTGTCGGTATAAAACCTGTGTGAGAAGACCAGATACTTTTTCTTCTCCCAGAAAGAGGCATTGTTTCAAATGTTATGCTTGGCAAGCTTTATGAGTAACGCCATCCTTGGGTATGCATCTGACTGCTCCTGATATGAGTCACCAACAGGGCTCACAATAAATGTATCCAGTGAACAAGTTCTTGCAAAAGAGAAGCACCATCCAGGCACGCACACACACACAAACACACACACACACCCACCCACCCTACCTCACAAAACCGCAGCTAGTACGTAGTAAGTTTAGGAATATTTAGGGCTTCCTCCTGGGTGGGAGTGAATCAGGGGACGCAACCCCATATCTAATTCTTGTCCCTCTGCTGTCGTTTGCCCCAGACTGAGTTGTATCAGCTCAGACTTAGATCTTTGCTCCACAGGAACTGTGACATCCACTCCAGGTTTTGTATCAGGTCATCTGCTGTTCTGAGCACCCTTAGAGCCCCCTGGCTAGTCCAGCTCTGCCTGTCTCTTTCATTCCATCCATACCTGGCTTTCAGCCATAATGTGTGTTAATCGGGGTTTTTTTCTGGGCTTTTTTTCCTGACATTCAGTGGCCTCATTACTCAGGGCTTGCATTTTGTAAGAAATCCACCTCTTGTTCAAATGACTGACTTGTTTGAGAAGTTTAGTGGCTGAAGACTCGTTTTGTCTCACCTATCCCTCTGGGGCCTTGAGGACTTTCTCTTTCCAGTCCCCTGGCCAATCAGCCAAGCCGTTCACCACTCCCTGAGTCTGTATATTTTCTTTCCAGCGGATGATCAGATGCACTGCCCAGAGCTTTGCCCATTGGGAGTGTTTCCTTTCATTGTTTCTTTCAAGGCTACCCCTGGAATAAGGCTATTAGTGCAGCCAGCACACATTTTCAGCTTGTATCCACGTGGTCCGCTGAGCCATCATCATGAGTGAACCAGGGAAGGAGAGTGAGCCAATATGAGGATATTACTGAGTTAGCCACCACTGTGTGATTGGTTCCTCGATCCCACAGGACTGTCCTCTGAGAAGCTGTGTAAAATGTGCCTCAGGGTGGTCTGGTCCAGGAGAGAAGGAGGAAGAATGCACGCACTGGTTCCTGTGTCCCATTGGTCGGTGTTACCACACAAGGAGTGAATTCCCCTGCACTTGCGAGTTGCACTGTGTGGCCACTGAGCAGGTCCCATGGCAGTGTCCACAGGAAAGTGCCAAGGTGACAGTTGAAGGCCCAAAGCACAGCTATCAGGTTATGCTGGCATGACATGGTCATAGGCCTTGCAGGGCTGGCACTGCAGTGGTGGCTGGATCAAGGGATACGTGAGGCCAAGAGGATGTAACATGTTGCATAATGGTAAGTGAATAAAGTCCTGGAAGATTACATACAGTGTGGTATCTTTTCCATTTAATTATGAAGTACCAAGATTACAAGATAATGCAAACCCTTGATGAATGGGGGATCTGGGAGGTTACCTTGGGAGGGGAAAGATGGGAGGGTGATGAGCTGAAGAAGCATATTGTTACAGTTAAATGTAAGTTGTCACGATTCTAGCTTCAGTGCTGACTACAAACAAAAATAGGGAGGGAGGGAGGAAGGAGGCCATGCATGGACCATGATTAGAGTGTAAGAGTGTTATAAACTCCGGATGATGATTAGTCTGTGTACCTGAGGTTCAAATAAAATGTGCAGGCCGGGCGCGGGGGCTCATGCCTGTAATCCCAGCACTTTAGGAGACCGAGGCCAGTGGATCATGAGGTCAGGAGTTTGAGAACAGCCAGACCAACATGGTGAAATCTCTTCTCTACTAAAGTACAAAAATTAGCCGGGCGTGGCGGTGGGCGCTTTTAATCCCAGCTACTGGGAAGGCTGAGGCAGGAGAATTGCTTGAATCTGGGAGGTGGAGGTTGCAGTGAGCCGAGATCGTGCCACTGGACTCCAGCCTGGGTGACAGAGTGAGACTGTCTCAAAAAAAAAAACAAACAAAAAACAAAAAACAAACCCAAAAAACAACAAAAAAACACACGTGCAAGTGGATGCTTCTAATGTGAACCCTGAACTTAGCTTTCCAGAGGTGTGGCTCTCCGCAAGGGATGCGGCGGCGATGCTTCCCGATGGCCACCAGGGGACGTGCGTGGCCAAGAGCGGGCGCGTCGCGCGGGCTCCCGCAGCCACCTGTGCGGTGGGTTTTGTTTTCGCTACAGGAGAGCTGTGTCCAGCTGGGAGGAGTGGCAGCAGGCACAGCTGTTGGCCGGGGACCCCGGGGGCTCCCCAGGGAGGGCCTCCGCCCAGCGCGCTGCCCCTGGGTTGGGGAGGAAGCATCTGCCAGACCGGCGGGGCCCCGACTTCCCCGAGAACTGCGAAGACCCTGGGGCAAGCGCTGGAGGGCCCTCCCGGGAAGGGTCGCTAAACGGGGGCAGGCTGCTGCAGCTAGGCCCCAGCAGGTGTGTTTGGCTTGGAGTATATCTTTGAAAAGATACTTGGCAACATTTAAAAATCGGCAACTGTTTAGCCTGGAAATCCAGATGACCATTTCTCTGGGTCACTTGGGGCATCTGGCAGCACTTGGACAGCAGCTCGCTCCACACGCACCCCTGCCCGGCTGATGAGATTTGTCATAGTTTTGGTCAAATCAGTATGCCGCGTGACGATTATTCTGGCTATTATCACTATTCAGAACTGAGCCAAGTGGCACACTTCATGCTGTGGTAACATTTCCTTTTTTGCACAACTCTACGTGGAGTATTATTATTATTATTATTATTATTTTATCTTTTTGAGACGGAGTTTTGCTCTTGTTGCCCAGGCTGGAGTGCAATGGTGTGATCTCGGCTCACCGCAACCTCTTCGCCTCCCGGGTTCAAGTGATTCTCCTGCCTCAGCCTCCTGAGTAGCGGGGATTACAGGCATGCACTACCATGCCCGGCTAATTTTGTCTTTTTAGTAGAGATGGGGTTTCACCATGTTGGTCAGGCTGGTCTGGAACTCCCGACCTCAGGTCATCAGCCCACTTCAGCCTCCCGAAGTGCTGAGATTACAGGCGTGAGCGACCGCACTCGGCCTATGTTGTTTTCTATGTACATAGAATATGGCAATAAAACCCAAACAGTCCACTGGTTGTCTCCCCAGCCCTCCTCCTACCTGGGCCCTTTCCATCCACCTGGTGCCCGGTGGTTCCTGGCATTGCCCTTTATGTGAGTGGTTTCCACTTTTTTTTTTTTTTTTTTTTTT
>NW_016808905.1:720849-726361 GCF_001698545.2 Rhinopithecus bieti | reverse complement strand
TTTTTTTTTTTAAGGACAGAATCTTGCTCTGTTGCCCAGGCTGGAGTGCGGTGGCTTACTGCAACCTCCACCTCCCAGGGTCAAGGAATTCTCATGTCTCAGCCTCCTGAGTAGCTGGGACTGCAGGTGTGCGTCACCATGCCCAGCTAATTTTTGTATTTTTAGTACAGATGGGGTTTCACCATGTTGGCCAGGCTGGTCTTGAACTCCCCAGGTGATCTGCCCACCTCAGTCCGGCAAAGTGCTGAGATTATAGGCATGAGGCACTGAACTTGGCCCTGAATTGCTTTTTTTAAAATTATGGTAAAATAAATAAAATTGACCATCTTAACCATTTTTAGGTGTATAGTTCAGTAGCATTAAGTGCTTTCATTCATACTGTTGTGGAACCACCATGACCATCCATCTCCAGAACTTTTTTTTTTTTTTTTTTTTTTTTTTTTGAGACGGAGTCTCGCTCTGTCGCCCAGGCTGGAGTGCAGTGGCTGGATCTCAGCTCACTGCAAGCTCCGCCTCCCAGGTTTAGGCCATTCTCCTGCCTCAGCCTCCCGAGTAGCTGGGACTACAGGCGCCCGCCAACTCGCCCGGCTAGTTTTTTTGTATTTTTTAGTAGAGACGGGGTTTCACCGTGTTCGCCAGGATGGTCTTGATCTCCTGACCTCGTGATCCGCCCGTCTCGGCCTCCCAAAGTGCTGGGATTACAGGCTTGAGCCACCGCGCCCGGCCTCCAGAACTTTTCATCTTCCCAAACTGAAACTGTACTCATTAAATAATAACTCCCATTCCCCCTTCCACCGGCCCCTGGCAACCACCCTTCTAGATTTTGTCTCCATGATTTTGACCACCCTAGGTACCTCCTATAAGTGGAATCATGCAGTATCTGTCTGTCCATGTCTGGCTTATTTCACGTGGCATAACGTCCTCGGGTTTCATCTGTATTGTAGCTTGTGGCAGAACTTCCTTCCTCTTTAAGGCTGTCTGTATTGCTTTTGAGTAGTTTATACAAGTATAAACAGTACAAAATATGGAAATCTCGAGATCACCATCTTCTTCAAACTCTACTCTTCTTACCTCCAGCGGGGCACAGAAACTCAGGTGTTCCCCCACGTAGCATGAAGCGGCCCCTTCATTTCCGCAGCTTCTCCCTGGGGCAGCAGGAGTGCGGTCACCCTCCTTCAGTGAGCTCCCTCTTCCTAGTTCACAAAGCTCTGTGACATCTGGCCTCAGTGGGAGGCGTGTGGAGCACATTATTTTCTCATCTGTCCCCTGGGGCTGGAGGGTGGTTGTGTGTTCCTTGCCCCAGGCCCCAGAGCTCTGGCCAGCCTTCCTCGAAAGCTCCCAGGATCCAGGGACTGTGCTGCTCCCTACACCCTCTGCTCTGCCTCTGGGTCTCCACAGTGCCCAGAGGGGCAAGGGGCTCTGAGGGCTGAAGCCAGAATATGGGAAGGGTCAGGAATTCGAAAATACCAAGACAGGAGGCAGTGGAGGTGTTTTTTTTTTTTTTTTTTTTTTATCAACTTTTATTTTAAGTTCCAGGGTACATGTGCAGGATGTACATAGGTAAACATGTGTTACATAGGCAAACGTGTGCCATGGTGCATGGTGGTTTGCTGCACAGATCAACCCATCACTTAGGTATTAAGCCCAGCATCCATAGGCCTTGCAGGGCTGGCACTGCAGTGGTGGCTGGATCAAGGGATACGTGAGGCCAAGAGGATGTAACATGTTGCATAATGGTAAGTGAATAAAGTCCTGGAAGATTACATACAGTGTGGTATCTTTTCCATTTAATTATGAAGTACCAAGATTACAAGATAATGCAAACCCTTGATGAATGGGGATCTGGGAGGTTACCTTGGGAGGGGAAAGATGGGAGGGTGATGAGCTGAAGAAGCATATTGTTACAGTTAAATGTAAGTTGTCACGATTCTAGCTTCAGTGCTGACTACAAACAAAATAGGGAGGGAGGGAGGAAGGAGGCCATGCATGGACCATGATTAGAGTGTAAGAGTGTTATAAACTCCGGATGATGATTAGTCTGTGTACCTGAGGTTCAAATAAAATGTGCAGGCCGGGCGCGGGGCTCATGCCTGTAATCCCAGCACTTTAGGAGACCGAGGCCAGTGGATCATGAGGTCAGGAGTTTGAGAACAGCCAGACCAACATGGTGAAATCTCTTCTCTACTAAAGTACAAAATTAGCCGGGCGTGGCGGTGGGCGCTTTTAATCCCAGCTACTGGGAAGGCTGAGGCAGGAGAATTGCTTGAATCTGGGAGGTGGAGGTTGCAGTGAGCCGAGATCGTGCCACTGGACTCCAGCCTGGGTGACAGAGTGAGACTGTCTCAAAAAAAAAAACAAACAAAAAACAAAAAACAAACCCAAAAAACAACAAAAAAACACACGTGCAAGTGGATGCTTCTAATGTGAACCCTGAACTTAGCTTTCCAGAGGTGTGGCTCTCCGCAAGGGATGCGGCGGCGATGCTTCCCGATGGCCACCAGGGGACGTGCGTGGCCAAGAGCGGGCGCGTCGCGCGGGCTCCCGCAGCCACCTGTGCGGTGGGTTTTGTTTTCGCTACAGGAGAGCTGTGTCCAGCTGGGAGGAGTGGCAGCAGGCACAGCTGTTGGCCGGGGACCCCGGGGCTCCCCAGGGAGGGCCTCCGCCCAGCGCGCTGCCCCTGGGTTGGGGAGGAAGCATCTGCCAGACCGGCGGGGCCCCGACTTCCCCGAGAACTGCGAAGACCCTGGGGCAAGCGCTGGAGGGCCCTCCCGGGAAGTGTCGCTAAACGGGGCAGGCTGCTGCAGCTAGGCCCCAGCAGGTGTGTTTGGCTTGGAGTATATCTTTGAAAAGATACTTGGCAACATTTAAAATCGGCAACTGTTTAGCCTGGAAATCCAGATGACCATTTCTCTGGGTCACTTGGGGCATCTGGCAGCACTTGGACAGCAGCTCGCTCCACACGCACCCCTGCCCGGCTGATGAGATTTGTCATAGTTTTGGTCAAATCAGTATGCCGCGTGACGATTATTCTGGCTATTATCACTATTCAGAACTGAGCCAAGTGGCACACTTCATGCTGTGGTAACATTTCCTTTTTTGCACAACTCTACGTGGAGTATTATTATTATTATTATTATTATTTTATCTTTTGAGACGGAGTTTTGCTCTTGTTGCCCAGGCTGGAGTGCAATGGTGTGATCTCGGCTCACCGCAACCTCTTCGCCTCCCGGGTTCAAGTGATTCTCCTGCCTCAGCCTCCTGAGTAGCGGGGATTACAGGCATGCACTACCATGCCCGGCTAATTTTGTCTTTTAGTAGAGATGGGGTTTCACCATGTTGGTCAGGCTGGTCTGGAACTCCCGACCTCAGGTCATCAGCCCACTTCAGCCTCCCGAAGTGCTGAGATTACAGGCGTGAGCGACCGCACTCGGCCTATGTTGTTTTCTATGTACATAGAATATGGCAATAAAACCCAAACAGTCCACTGGTTGTCTCCCCAGCCCTCCTCCTACCTGGGCCCTTTCCATCCACCTGGTGCCCGGTGGTTCCTGGCATTGCCCTTTATGTGAGTGGTTTCCTCTTTTTTTTTTTTTTTTTTTTTTTTAGCAGAGAAATCCCCCTCTTCAATCTAAATTATGCATGAAACTCCATTATATAAAACGGGAAATATGGTATGAATATCAATGACTAATTTACATTGACAACATTTACTTATTATAAAGTCAGTGCATAGGAACAATGGGATTAATTTGGAAAGTCCACAGTTTGGGTAAGTAAGGAGATAACTGCAGCTGCAGCTTCATGGTGGGATTCGTTCTGTGGCTGCGTCTGAGTTGCCCAGGATGGAGGAGTCCAGGCTTGCCCAGTGAGGTGGTGGCGGGGTTTTTAGCAGCTCGCTTCACACTCTGGGTGGCCTTGCACTGACGGTGGCTGCACGAGGTGAATTACCCTGGGCAGGGGCCACGGAGGCCGAGGGGCTCCCAGTGTCCGTGTTTGCTGTTGAAGGCTGGAGAGTGTTTTAAGTGTTTGCATATATTTTACTCATAAAATCGGGTATCTGTGAGTCTGAAGCACCTCTGAGAGTTCACAGGATGCACTTCAGAAACTGCCACAAAGGAGGGAAGTGGTGGTTGCTGAGGAGGGGCCCCAAAGACCTGCTGTGTTTCCATGGCAACAGAAGTTTGCTTTTCATGCTAGTGAAGAGGCCTGCAGCTGGGTGGCCCAGAGAATGGGCCAGCTCTGGGTCTATCTTCCCCCACCTGGGGTCTCTTCAGTGGTCTGGCTGGAAGCCAGGCTGAGCTCGGCACAGGGCTGTGGCACAGGGGGCGCCTCAGGCCCGGGTTAAGGGGGCCCCTTCAGGAACACACTTGTTCTCCCTCTGGGTCTGTCTGCAGACATCTAGCTCTGGCCCTGCCCTGTCATCCCAGCAGCCCGCAGTGGGGTGGTCCCAGGCCACGCCCAGAAGACAGCCAGGCCTCGGCTCACACCCGGCTCCATCACTAACCTCCCTTCCACTTGGCTTTCTCCTTGGGTCTCCCCGCTTCACTGTCCTTAAAGATTGGAAGTTCTATTGCCACAGGCCCCCCTGCCCCCTATTACAGAAAACCCCACAGATGCTGTAGTCTTCCAGAGCCTGGCTGAGCAACAGTTTTCTGCCACTCTTGTGGGTAATAAGAAAACCTGGCAGAGGCGTGCCCAAGGGATGGCACCGCCCTCGGCCTTCCTCTCTCCCTCCCTAAGAGCAAGACCACAGAACTGGCTGCTTGTGGAAGGGGATGTGAGCAGACTGCCGTTGGCCTCATCTCCTAGTGCCCCTTGTGGCCACGGGTGCCAACACCCTTTCCTGGGGCCTCAGGTTGCCATGATGGCTCCCCTGGCTCCCTGCCCCTCCCCCCATGGGCACATCCCTTCCTCCTCTCACATCTTTGCTTGGACCTGCCTGGCTGTGACTGCTCTGGGAGCAGGGCTGGTGGGTGCACAGTTTGGGTTCCACAAGGCGCCTGGGTTGAACAGCTCCCAGACAGCCTGGATTAGAGAAGACAAATGCACCCACAGCTGTGTTCTCCAGGACCCATAATGCTTAGCTGTTAGAACATGGGGTGGCTGCTGTTGGGCTGTGGGTTCATTTTGGGTTGGTGTAATTTTTGCTCCTTCAGCTACTGAGGTGCCTAGACATAGGTCCTGAATTGGCTTTTAAAAAATTATTTATTTATTTATTTATTTATTTTTTTGAGACGGAGTCTCGCTCTGTTGCCCGGGCTGGAGTGCAGTGGCTGGATCTCAACTCATTGCAAGCTCCGCCTCCCGGGTTTACGCCATTCTCCTGCCTCAGCCTCCCGAGTAGCTGGGACTACAGGCGCCCGCCACCTCGCCCGGCTAGTTTTTGTATTTTTAGTAGAGACGGGGTTTCACCGTGTTAGCCAGGATGGTCTCGATCTCCTGACCTCGTGATCTGCCCGTCTCGGCCTCCCAAAGTGCTGGGATTACAGGCTTGAGCCACCGCGCCCGGCCA
>NW_016808905.1:705762-719292 GCF_001698545.2 Rhinopithecus bieti | reverse complement strand
TTTTTTTTTTTTTTTTTTTTTTTTTTTTTTTTTTTAAAGATGGAGTTTTGCTCTGTTGCCAGGCTGGAGTGCAATGGTACAGTCTCGGCTCACTGCAACCTCTGCCTCCCGGGTTCAAGCGATTCTTCTGCCTCAGCCTCCCAAGTAGCTGGGATTACAGGAATATGCCACCACGCCCAGCTACTTTTTTGTATTTCGTAGAAACGGGGTTTCACCATGTTGGCCAGGCTGGTCTGGAACTCCTGACCTCAGGTGATCCACCCGCCACGGCCTTGCAAAGTGCTGGGATTACAGGCATGAGCCACCGCACCCAGCCCATTAGCTACTTCTTAAAAGGATCTTTCTTCCAATGCAGCTGTGGATCCAGTGAGAATTAGGGTTTACTTCAGACACCCGCCAACTGACACCATTTCTCATCTCCTTCCTCCTTCGGTGAAATCAGCCTCAGACTTGCACCCACCCTAGAGCGTCTTTGATTCCAACAGTGTCTCACAAATATTGCAATGCACACACACCACTGGGACTCGGTTATGATGCAGATGATTCTATTTTAGTTGGTCTTTGTGGGGCCTGGATCCTGCAATTCTAACCAGCTGCCAGGTGACATCCACTTTGTGGACAAGGCTTAGGAATTCCTGGCTCCCATTTCAGACCTATTGCATCTCAATTTCTTGGAGGAAGGCTGGTCGGCTCCCCCAGGGCACGCTGCCGTGATGAGTTAATGCCTGGGTTTAGAGGCTGGTCCTCCATGGGGCAGCTGAATGGTACTGCCCCCCTGGCTCAGATATTCACTCTCTAGGGTTGAAGCTGTGTCCAGGGGCAGTGAGTCACCATAGGAAAACCAGAGGGGCTCCTTCTTCCTACTGTCAACAGCATCCTCAACTGCCAATGGAGAGCCAGCTGTGTGCAGAGGTTGCCAAGATTACAGGGGCTCAAAGGTGCTGGCCCTGCTTCTAGAACGTCCGTGACTGGCTGGGGCGCCGCCAGGGCTAAAAGAGCTGAAGGAGCAGAGGATCTGAAGGTCACTGTCTTACTTTTTTCTTTTTTTTGACGGAGTCTCACTCTGTCGCCCAGGCTAGATTGCAGTGGCATGATCTCGGCTCACTACAAGCTTCGCCTCCCGGGTTCACGCCATTCTCCTGCCTCAGCCTCCCAAGTAGCTGGGACTTACAGGTGCCCGCCACCACGCCTGGCTAATTTTTTGTATTTTCAGTAGAGATGAGGTTTCACCATGTTAGCCAGGATGGTCTTGATCTCCTGACCTTGTGATCTGCCTGTCTCGGCCTCCCAAAGTGCAGGGATTACAGGCTTGAGTCACCACACCCGGCCCATTGTCTTACTTCAAAAGTGAAAAGCCAGTGTCCCCTTCGGGGAGGACCCCCACAACTCAGCCCAGAGCTGGCTGCTGGGGATGTGTTCACCCACCCAGTTCCCTACAGGTGCCCTCTGTCCACCATGCCCTCTGTCCACCATGGGTCCCAGCGCTCGGCTGAAAACTGCCCTCAGCTTCCAATCTTGACTATAACAAAGTTTAAGGTCCAGGGAACTAAAAGTAAATTATGTTCTCCAGCTCCCTCACACCCAGGTGAGTCAATCACTTTTGCAACATTCACCTGCTCATTTCCTGGCATTCTGGTGCCTCTCTGGGGATTAAGATAACGCTAAGGGAAGCGCGCTGCTAGGTTACTGAAGTCCAGGAAGGTCACAGGCAGGCAGGATGGGCTTATTCTCTCCGTTACACAAAGGGGGAACTAAGGTTCAGCGAGATGACCAGCGCCATGTCGGGGGCTAGTCAATGGCAGAGCTGGACTCAACCCCACGTCTGCTGGCTCCCAGCCTGACTTTCTTCCCACCACCCTTAGCTCTTTGCTTAAACATTTACTCCCTGGTGCTGGGGATGTGGCTATTTAGAAGGGGTGGTTTTACCAGACAGTTTTTTAGGAGGTCACAGAAACCCTTGTTTTAAAAAGGCCCTGTGGTCTCAAACAGCCACCCCTCAGCCAAGCTGCTGGCTGCATGGTCCGCTGCTCGCTGTCTGTGGAGGCCTCACCTGGCTCTGCGTTTTGCTTTCCTTCCTCACTGAGCAGACTCTGGCTCCTGCTACTACTCCTCCAACTGTCCTCCACCCACCTTTGCCCTCCTAGGGGGAGGCTCGAATGGTTACACTGGGATCCTCATTGCTTAGCGAGGCCCACATCATCACTACACAGGCAGGGGGCTCCCAGACCCACTGCCTCACCTGGACCGCGCCCTCCTCAGCTGAGGCTCCTCCATTCCACTGCCCCGGAGGAGCCGACCGTGCCAGGGTCAGCTCAGCCGTGTTCCTGCTCCGGCCCAGCTGGTACACAGGATCCCCTCCCATCAGCAGCACTGGGCTCCAGATACACCACGGGTGCTGCTTCCTTAGATCATCCCAGACAGCCCGATGCTCCAAGCTGGCCAGCAGCCACAAGAGCAGCCCCAGAGCTCCAGCTCAAAGCCCACAGGGGCTGCCTCCATTTCCAGCAACACTCAGCAGAGGCAAGGATGGGGCTGGGAGTCAGGCGAACCTAGATCCTGAGCCCACCTCCCCACTGGCTTGCCCTGTGCCTTGGGATAGAGCCCCGATTTCATTTCTAAAAATGTGGTCCTATAACCTGCCCCCTTGGAGTCACTATCATCGCTACTGGACGTGGTCGTGAATGTAGGTGCTTGCACACAGGGTTGCTCAAACATTGTTCCATCCCTCCTTTTTCCAGCCAACTGAGCAGCTCAAGATCAGGCTGCATCTTGGGAAGGAAATGGCGCATTTAGGGCAAGATCATTAATCATCACAGTGTAAACACAATCCTTAGCTTGCTCTAAAGCTCTTTCCAGGGGAAGGAGGACGTTAATATAAATGAGAACCTGCACATTTACCTAAAACTCAGCCCTGCTATACCATCCCCCAAGATGGAGAGAAAACCTGAAGTCCAGCAGTTGAGCAAGGGGCACCCACAGAGCATGGGTGGAGGGCCACAGGCCAGACACAAGCTTGAATGGAAACTGTTTCAGGCCGGGTTTTACGGTCTTCATCTGGTTCAATAAGAAAGCCTTGTGCAACTGGCCGAGCCAATATTTTATTAAAAAACGCATAAACACGTGTACAATGGTAACAAAGGCAGAGACGGAGAGGAGACGCGAGATCTCCTTAGGGACAGGCTGACCACATAGTGTTTCTACAGGCACGCCTCGCTTCAGGAAAGAGGGTATCTCTAAGACTGGACTGACAAGCTAGATAAATTAGGAGGGGGCTTTGTTTCTTAAGGCGCTTCACTCCCCCCTGAGGAGTGAAGTAGAAGGGATTTAGGCAGGAGTATTCACAAACCCCTCCAGCTGTGCTAAGTGGGGTTCATCAGTACCTGAGGTGGTTCTAGAAGCAGGAAGGCAGAAAACAGATTTCCCTGGAGGCTGCTTTCCTTTTCCAGAAGGGGAGGAATATTCTCCCCAGAAGGCTGGAGGAAGAGTTTCCGGCTGGCTCAGGAGCTCAGGGAGCTGGCTTCCTGGGAGAGCAGGAAGAGGGGGCAGGCCTTTCCTGGTTCCCACCAGCCTGACAGGACTTTGGCACAGGAACACAGGTCCACAGGCCTCGCCTGGAGTACACGTCCTCTTTGCAAAGCTCCTGAGGGGCCTAGGGGTTGTGGCCTCATCAGATGGCTGCATCTTGGGAAGGAAATGGCAAAGTCAGGACAGCTTGCCAGGGATGTGGTCCACCCACAAGCCACACTCCCCAGGTTGGACTCCAAGTTCTGCTCGGGGGGCACCTCTGTCCTCCACCCAGTGCCGACTTTCACTGAGACTATTCCATTTTTTAAAAATACATTTCCAAACAAGAAAAAAACTTTGGTAGCACAGAGGAGACTCCCATCCCCACGCCCCACACCTCAGTCTTACCTCAGCAATAACCTCCATAAGCCCTTTGGTGGTTTCTTTTGGTGATTCTTCCATAATTTAAAAAACCAACTTATACCAATATTTATAGATTTATCCTGTTAGACATCACCTATTAACTTCTTTTCCCCTACATTCTCTACTTTTAAAATCATTCTTTTTTATCTTAAACAGCTTTACTGGGATATTTTAATAATTCACATACCATACAATTCTCCCATCTAAAGTGTTTTTCAGTATGTTCACAGGACTGCGCAACCACAATTTTAGAACCTTTGCATCACCTCAAAAAGAAACCTCATCCTCATTAGCAGTCACCCCTGAGTCTCCTCCCCCAAGCCCCAGGCTGCCATAGGTCTACTTTCTGTCTCTATGAACCTGCCTGTTCTAGACAATTTTTATTAGAGGAATCCTACACTCCATGGGCTTAGTGTAGGATTCCATGAGTAATGCCCTCAAACAGGAGGCAAGTTAAATAAACTGCCCAGTCATGCCATGGACTTAATGCTGCAACCCACAGAGCCACTAAGAATTCCTAATGATGCTGGGAAAATGTTTGATAGGTGGCTAAGTAGGAGAAAAAACAGGTTATGAAACATGAAGTTTGATCCTTGTATTTTTTCAGAGAGAAAATACCAAAAGGATAGACACTCAGTGCTACTTCTGGGTAGTGTGATGACAGATGGCTTTTTCTTAATTTTTTAAAATACATTTTTGTTTTTTTTAGAGACAGAGTCTCACTATGTTGCTCAGGTTGGTCTCAAACTCCTGGGCTCAGGTGATCCTCTTGCCTCAGCCACCTGAGTAGCCGATACTATAGGTACATACCACTGTCCCTGGCTCAGACAGTTTCTATTAAAATATGTTTTATCTGTATTTTCTAAAACCTACATTTTATTTTGTCATTAGGAAACTTAAGAAAAAGCTGGCTGGGTGCGGTGGTTCATGTCTATAATCCCAGCATTTTCAGAGGCTGAAGTGGGAGGGCTGCTTGAGCCCAGGAGTTTGAGACCAGCCTGGGCAACATGGTGAGACTCCATCTCTAAAAAAAAAAAAATTGAAATTAGGCATGGTGATGCTGCACACATGTAGTCCCAGGTACTCAGGAGGCTGAGGTTGAAGGATCACTTGAGCCTGGGAGGCAGAGGCTGCAGTGAGCTCTGATCGCACCACTGCACCAGCCTGGACAACACAGCAAAACCCAATCTCAAAAAAAAAAAAAAAGAAAAGAAAAGAAAAGTAAAGAAAGAGAGAAAGCAAGCAAGCAAGCAAGAGAAAAAAGCTTGGCCACCCGAGGCTGAAATGCTAGGGCATCCTTGGATGTGTGGAGATGGGCATGTGAGGGGAGATTCTGGGGCCACATCTCCCCCTTTGCCGGCCCCTGTGATCTAATACTACTTCTAAAGTCCCCTTGGGACACAGCCTTCTCAACAGCAGGGTTTATCCCTATGGCTGAAGTCAAGAACAAGCCATCCCCTGTTCCTGAGAGATCCTCTGTGCACAGATAACCAGAACTCACCTGTGGACTGGGTTACACATGAGATCTTGTAGGACAGCCATATGCTTGCCATGCAGAGGAAGGTGGCCATGAAACCAAAGATCTGCAGTGGAGAGAGGGGAGAGGAAGTTCACGGGCCGTAGGGCCAATTACTCGGGCAATCCTGTCTGCTTCTCATCTCTGCGCTTGTTCCCTTCATGCCTCCGGCCAGAAAGGAGCTTGGAGAGTCATCTAACCCGACCACCTCATCCTGGATGAGGTGCAGAGAGGATGCCCCAAGAGGCCCAGCCACTGGCCCCGGTCCCCCAGGTTGGGCCAGGTCAGGGCTGGCAGCCAGGCCTCTCGGTCTTTTGGCAGCCTCAGTGCCTGGTTTGGGTTTACATTTACAAGAGAGCTGGGGCTAAGCCAATGGACTTGGATTATCCTAGACCAGTAGAGAAGAAAAGGGTGAAATTTTAATTTGGGTTTAAAAAAACGTTCACATGACCTGTGGTGTAGTGGCGTTGTTCGCATTTCATTTGTAATGGTTTTCCGTTCCGTTCTGGCTTTACAGCCGTATAAGAGCCAGAAGCCGAGGCCTTTACATCTAGGTTTATGTTTGTACATATTAAACAATATTAGACTAAACTAAGTTAAGGCAGCACCCTTTCCCTTTCTCAGGGTCATCTGGCGCTGAAGTGTGAGGAAGGCTGACCTAGCGCAGCCCCCTCACTTGTAGATGAGATTCGGGTGCTGGGAAAGGAAGAGCGCCTGTGGGGAGGCTCATCAAATGGTCGAGGGAGAGGCAGTAGCTTCTTCTGGAATCTCTGGGCTTTGAAGCCTGCAGCCATTTTCCTTGCTTGTGAACAACACTGGGAGCTGCAGTGGTGAAAACTTACTGACCACTTTACTACATCCCTACCAGGGTGCGAGGCCCTGTGGGTGTATTGATTCCTTTAACCCTCACAACTCAGCTGGGCGGGAGCTACGATTACCCACCCCTGCTCCTCCATTTCACAACTAAAGAAACAGAGGTACAGGCGGTCAACTATTTTGCCAAAGGCCACAGAGCCAGCAAGGGCCCGATATGGGATGGGAGCCCTGGGAGCCTGACTCCAGAGTCCGCGCTCTGCAGTACCCAGTGCCTGGGTATTCTCGGACCCACGCGACGGCCTCCACTTCACTACACCAGCACTGGCGTCCGGTGAGAATGGCACAGGGGCAGCTAAAGGGTAGGGTTTTCAACAAGGTTTGGTTTTCTTTTCAAGCCCAGATGCTGCTTTACATAAACAGCTGCCCCTACTTCTTCCCTGGGCTCCTTTTCCTGGGCTCCTTTTGTACCAGTTGTCTGCAGCACATAATCAGCCTATTAAGAGCCTGTCCCGGCCTCTCTGTCTGTTCTGCACAATTAGCACGTTGTATACCATCCCAGTCTCCAAGTGTCTGCATTGCATAATTGAACAGTTTATTATATCGCTACAGAATGCTATTCTAGACTACAATGCCTTGTTTGCTAATTGTTTCATGTGTCTTGTCTCCTAAGTTAGATGACCACTTTCTTATAAGCAGGGACTATATTTGAAAAATTTCTTCTAACTTCCTCATAGCCCAGGTTTGGTCCTAGGCACAAAACAGCATATGATGAATGTTAGCCATAGACATTCCAGGGCTAAACAGTTACGTGCAACCTGAATTACCAAACACAGTGGAATCACCCCAAGTGGGCCCGAAAACACAGTGGGCACAGGTCTACTGCGTGCCTCTTCCAGCATCCTGCACTGTAGCTGGGCAGGTATTAAGCTGCAGGGGGCAACCATCCCTCTCTTCAGAGAGGGCAGAGAGAGGGGGCAGAGGGGTGGGGCGGTGGGCTGTGGGAGGGCCATGTGGAGCATCAGTGTTGGGAGGTTTGGCCACCCTCTACAGTGACCTTCTGCCCCCATGCTGACCTTCAGAGGACAGACTCCATCCCTCAGTGGAACTCCAGGAGCCAACCCACTCCCAGGCCAAAGTCTGGAAAATTTTGGTAATATGTGTAAGTGAAAGACAATGAATGTCACATACAGAAAGAGCTTTTCTTTTTCTCTTTTTCTTTTTTTAAGACACAGGGTCTCAGTATGTTGTCCAGGCCAGACTCGAACTCCCGGGTACAAGCATTCCTCCCGAGGGCCTGGAACTACAGGTGCATGCTACCACGTCTGGCTTGAGAGAGCTTTTCGTAAAACTCATTTTTAAAATCTTGTCTACTCATCAGTGAAGCAAATCAGTGTTGGCCCACAGGTCACTGAACTATAAACAGTTAGCTAAATCAGAAATCAGATGACAGGAATCTATGAATCTTTAAAAAATAGTATATACATCTGTATGTATATACATATATATGTATGTATATATCTCACAGGACTGTATTTTTGTATATTTCCATCTGCTTCTATTTATGGCTATCAGATGGATCAATTTTTGCTTCTGAAAGATACAGGAGTAATATTTCCTGGCCTGAATACTGTTAAAAATCAGGAATGGCAAAGCTCAGGCTCATGGCATATATCTCTAATTGATCACAGTACATTTCCCACTGGGCCCAAAAGAGGTCCCAGAATCTGTCTCTGCATAGTGTTGAGACATCCAACGAGCAAACAATCAGAGTGGGTGTGTGAATTAAAACCCGCTTGGCCCCCTGATTTCAGTAGTGGCTGTAAGAGAGAGAGGCCTGGGCTGCTGGGGCTCTGTGAATTTGCCGGCAGCCCTGACAATCCACCTTCTGGGACTAGACGCCTCCGCTTAAGGCTCTTTGAAGAGAGCTGATGACTGGATCAAGGTAGGTGTTGATTCTATGAAAGGAATGCCCCAGAAACCAAACCCTTCTCTTCCCCCATCAGGAAGAAAATGAGCATTTTAAATATGAACTCATTCCTAAAGGCTCCCCAAAATGTCCTCACCGCTCCGGCTACCAGTCCGCTCTGATTGTAACTCTTGGAAGCTGCCACGATGGAGGCGATGAGGAGGAGCAGGGTACCGATTAAATAGTGCAGAAGTTCCTGGGGGCAGAAACAAAGCAAAGAAGTGGGTACGGTGGTCCATTCCTGGTTCGGGAAGAGCAACTGGGCATCAGAAGAGATGAAAAGAAAGGGAGAGAGTGACGCTTCCTCTTCTCCCTTGCAACACGCAGATGGGATGAGCAATGCAGCTCGCAGGCAGCCAACGTGGGGGCTGAACAGGAAGAGGCCAAGCAAGACAGAAGTGATGCCAGGCAGGTGGGAAGGGAAGAGGACAGAAAGAAAGGAGGCTTCTGGTGTAAGCAGAGATAGCCACTAAGGACTCCTCTCTACTCCTGAGAGCAATACGTGGACAATGCCTTAACCTTTGGCTAAAGCTACTAAAAGGCAAACGAGCTTCTTGCAACTTCCCGGCTGGAGAGTTTAAAGAAAGCTCCAGCTCTGAGAAGCAAAGTGCCTTAGAGATATTTGCCTTTCTCTTCTGCTTCAGAGGAAGTTCTGGGCTAACAATATGCTGGTCTTGTGTGACTGACTGGAGTGTCTGCCCACTATGTGAACGGCCCCGAGTGTGAACCTGAGAGGTGTTCATTCCCGGGGCCTGTCAGACTCAGACTCTAGAATGAGGTCAGTGGCACTTCTGTGATGTGCCTGTGGATGTGTGGTGGCAGCTGGTTTTCTTACTCCTGAGCCTTCCTGCCCCGCTCCGCCCCCTGCCCGGCTTTTTTTTTTTCTGTCGTTCCCTCTTCTCTTTTCTCCAGAAGAGTGCCCTCCTGGCCAAGCTCTGCCAATCCACTGGCAGGACTAGTTCCACCTTTGCTTCTTGCCTTGGCCCCTGGGCCATGTATTTCCTCCACACTCACTCATCATGATGAATCAGCATCCTTGCAGGCCCTGGATGAGACCAGGCCTTTCAGTAGCGAGGGAAAGCTTCCACCTCACCCTCTCTCTTCCCCATTAAACATCAGATCAGAGAAGAACTGAGGCTGGGGGCCACTTCCAGTGCTTGCCCTGAATCCAGGGTGCATCCGTTTTCAGTTGTCTTCAATGAGAATTTAGAAATCATTCCTTCATGAAGTTTTGTCCGTTAGGGCAGGCAGCTATTAAATTTTGGAAAAGCATTCCAATTTAAAGCTGTAGCTCCTCTCAAAGCTATGTAAAATCAAAGACCCTGGTTTCTCCCTTAGTGACTAGAAAGGAATATCACAAGATAGATCACAGAGATTTTAACTAAAGAGCAGATGAGTAACTGCAAGTTCCTCACCTCCAAGATTCTCACCTATTAAGACAGAGGAGGATGACATGGGGCAGAGAAAACCTACTGGAGAGAATCCTAACCGGAAGTACCTACACAGTATCGCAACCAGAAATGTGTGGCTGAGTCTGTCCTTCCAACTTTCACTCCCCACGCAGCCCACTCTTGTGCTTGTCGCTGAGCTTCTGTTCTCTCCTTTGCTTGTTCAGTATCTGCATCGGGTAAGCCCCGGAGAAATTTGTTTTCAAAAGAAGCAGAAAAAATGCCATAACTTTGAAAGGGGCCTTAGAACTTAGAAACACAAAGGAAATTTCTTTCAAGATAACAGTGGGTAATATGTTAAATGTGAACAATTAAACAATCTAATCAAGATGCAGAGGTGGTCAGATTGGATTTAAAAAACAAAGCAAAACAAGATACAACTACAGTATGTGCTGTCTATGGGACAGAGACTTTATATTCAAAGATAAGGATATGGCATGCAAACGACAACCAAAAGAAAGCCAGGGTGTCTGTACTGCATCAGACAAAATAGAATCGAACACAAAAAAAGTTACTAGAAATAAAGAGGGACGTTTTATAATAATGAAAAGCTGAATCCATAAGGAAGATATAACAATTATAAACATATATACACCTAGTAAAAGAGCCAAAACACATGAAGCGAAAAATGAAAAAAATGAAGGAGAAAAACAGACAATTCAGAAATAATAGTTGCAGAATTCAATATCCCTACTTTCAGCAATGTATAGAACAACCAGGAAGAAGGTCAACAAGGAAACAGAAGATTCAACCACCACCATAAAATGACCAGGCCTAAAGATCCCGTATAAAAACTCTATCCAACAAAAGTGTAATATACAAATATACAATGTCTAAAAGTACATCCTTCTCAGATGTACACAGAACATTGTCCAGGATAGACCACATATCAGACCATAAAACAAACTTCAATAAAGGTAGAAGGACTACAAAATATGTTCTCTGAACACAATGGAATCAAATTAGAAATCAAGAGCAAAGGGAAATCAGGGAAATATATAGAGATTAAACAACATATTCCTAAATAATGAATGGATCAAAGAAAAAAAAATCATAAGAGAAATTAGAAAATACCTGGAGATGAATGAAAATGAAGACATAATATACCAAAATTATGGAATACAAGTAAAACAGTTATCAGGGGGAGATTTATAGCTGTAAATGTCAATATTAAAGGAGAAGGAAGGTCTCAAATTAGATGATGACCTTCCACATCATCTTAGTCTGTTTTGCATTGTTTTAATAAAGGAATACCCATGGCTGGGTAATAAATAAAGAAAAGATGTTTATTTGGCTCACGGTTCTGCAGGCTGTATAAGAAGCATGGCACCTGCATCTGCTTCTGGTGAGGGCTTCTGGGAGCTTCTATTTCCTGAAGTAAAGGTGAAGGTGAGCAGGCATCACACAGCAAGAGGAAGGAAGCAAGAGAGAGAGGGGAAGAAAGTGCCAGCCTCTCTTTAACAATCAGTTCTCATGGGAACTAACAGAGCAAGAACTCACTTATTACCACTAGAACAGCACCAAGTCATTCATAAGGGATCTGCCCCCATGATCCAAACACCTTCCACTAGGCCCTACCTCCAATACTGGGAATCAAATTTTAACATGAGATTTGGAGGGGACAGATATCCAAACTATGTTATACGTTAAGAAACTAGGAAAAGAAAATCAAACTAAACCTAAGGCAAGCAGAAGAAAGAAAATAATAAAGATTAAAGCAAAATTTATTAAGATAATAGGAAAACAATTTAAAAAATCAATGAAACCAAAAACTGGTTCTTGAAAAGATCAACAAGATTGACAAATCTTTAGCTAGACTGATCAAAGAGAAAGAAAGAGAGAGAGAAGATGCAAATGAAAGAGGAAACATTACTACTTCACTTACAGAAATAAAAAGGATATAAGAAATACAATAAATAATTGCATGCCAATAAATTCAATGACTTAGATGAAATGGACAAATTCCTAGACATATATACTACTAAAATTGACTCCAGAATAAATGACACAATCTGAAAAGATGGTAAAATTAGAGTTTGAATTAACAATAAAAAAAATTACCCACAAGAAAAGCCCAGACCCAGATGGTGCCACTGCTGAATTCTACCAAATATTTAAGGAATAATTAATACCAATTCTGCACAAACTCTTTCAAAAGATAAAAGAGGAGGGAATATTTCCTAAATTATTCTGTGAGGCCAGTATTACCTTGATACCACAACCAGATAGACATCAGAAAAAAAAGAGAACTACAGACCAATATCTCTTTTAAATAAAGATGCAAAAAAATCCTCAACAAAATATTAGCAAACTGAACATACCAGCATATAAAATGGGTTATACATTATGGCCTAATGGAATTTACCCCAGGAATGCAAGGTTGGTTCAACATATACAAACAAATCAGGCCAGGTGTGAGGGCTCATGCCTGTAATCCCCACACTTTTGGAGGCCGAGGAAGGAGGATCACTTGAGCCCAGGAGTTCAAGACCAGCCTGGGCAACATAAGGAGACCTCATCTCTACCAAAAACAAAAAAAAAATTAGCCAGGCATGGTGGTGCACACCTGTGGTCCCAGCTACTCAGGAGGCTGAGGTGGGAGGATCGCTTGAGCTTGAGAAATAAAGGCTGCAGTGAGCCGTAATTATACTACTGCACTCCAGCCTGGATGACAGACCAAGATCTTGTCTAAAAAAAACAGAAACAAAGAAAACGAAAAACAATGTAAGACACCATATTAATAATGGGAGAAAACTCAGCACCTCAGTAGATATGGAAAAAGCATTTGACAAAATCTAAGACTCTTTTATGATAAAAACACTCAACAAAGTAGTGCTAGAAGGGAACTTCCTTAACCTGATAAAGGGCTTCTACAAAACACTCACACCCAATGTTATATTTAATGATGAAAGAAGGAATGCTTTCCTCCTAACATCAGGAAAAAGATAATGATGGCTGCTCTGCCATTTCTATTCAATATTTGTCTAATTTATTCAACTAATTTCTTGCAATAAAGCAAGACAATGTTATGGCATCCAGATTATAAAGGAAGAAGTAAAAATATCTCTATTTGTAGATCCTGTTTATAGAATATCCTATGGAATCCACTAAAAATATATTAGAAAATATATTAGAACTACTAAGTAGTTTAGCACAGTTGAGGACACAAATCATTATGCAAAAAGTAACTGGACTCCTGTGCACTTGCAATGAACAATCTGGAAATAAAATTAAGAAAAAAATCCATTTAAAATAGCATCAAAAAGAATAAAATACTTTGACAGAAATTTAATTTTAAAAGTTCAGGCCAGGCACAGTGGCTCATGCCTGTAGTCCCAGTATCTTGGGAGGCTGAGGCAAGAGGATTGCTTGAGCCCAGGAGTTTGAGGATGCAGGGAGCTATGATCTTGCCACTGCACTCTAGTCTGGGTGACAGAGCAAGATCCTGTTTCAAACAAAACAAACAAACAAACAAAAATTTTACTCTGAAAACTACAAAACATTGAAAGAAATAAAAGATTATCTTAAAAAATGGAAAAAATTCCCATGTTCATGGATCATAAGACTTAATATTATTAGGAGAGCAGTATTCTCCAAATTGATCTATGGATTCAACATAATTCCTATTATAATCCCAGCTGATTTTTGCAGAAATTGAAACCCTGATTCTAAAATTCATATGGAATTGTAATGATCCAAATCAATCCTAAAAAAGAAGAACAAGGGCCGGGCGCGGTGGCTCAAGCCTGTAATCCCAGCACTTTGGGAGGCCGAGACGGGCGGATCACGAGGTCAGGAGATCAAGACCATCCTGGCTAACATGGTGAAACCCCGTCTCTACTAAAAAATACAAAAAA
>NW_016808905.1:699356-705589 GCF_001698545.2 Rhinopithecus bieti | reverse complement strand
AAAAAAAAAAAAAAAAAAAAAAAAAAGAAGAACAAATTGGGAGGCTGCATATTTCCTAGTTTTACAACTTACTACAAGGCTACAGTAACCAAAATAGCGTGATAATGGCATAAAGATAGACATATGGATCAATGGAATAGAATTGAGAGTCCGGAAATAAATCCATGTATTTAATGTTCAACTGATTTCAACAAGGGTGCCAATACCATTCAATGGAGGAAAGAATAGTCTTTCCAACATATGGTGTTGGGATAATTCGATATCTACATGCAACAGAATGAAATGAATCTTTACCTCACACCCTATGCAAAAAACATTAACTCAAAATGGATCAAATATTTAAATATATGAACTAAAACTATAAAACTCTTGGAAGAAAATATAGAAGTACATTTTCACAATTTGAATTTGGCAATGGCTTCTTATATATAAGAAAAGCGTGAGCTAAAAAAAATTAGATAAACTGAATTTATCAAAATTAAAAACTTGTGCTTTAAAGGACACCATCAAAAAAGTGAAAAACAATAGAATGGGAGAAAATATTTTCAAGTCATATAGCTGATAAGGGACTTTTATCCAGACTATAGAAAGAATTCTCACAACTCAATAATGAAAAGACAAATAACCTAATTAAAAAATAGGCAAAGGACTCGAATAGACATTTCTTCAAAGAAAATATACAAATGGCCAAAAGCACATGAAAAGATGATTAACATCATTACTCATTGGAGAACTGAAAATCAAAACCACAGGAAATAACACTGTACACTCACTAGAATGGCTGGAATCAGAAAGTCAGATAATAAGTGTTGGCAAGGACGTGGTGAAATTGGAAGCTTCACACACTCCTGGTGGGAATGTAAAAGTGCAGCCACTCTGGCATACAGTCTGGCAGTTCCTCAAACAATTAAACACAAAGTGACCATATGACTCAGCAATTCCACTCCTAGATATATACCAAAGAAAAATGAAAATATGTTCACACAAAAAACTTACATACGAATGTTCATAGCAGCATTATTCATAATAGCCAAAAGGTAAAAACAACCTAAAGGTCCACTGATGATGAATGAAAAACAAAATGCAGTCTGGTCTATCCACACAATGGAATAATATTTGGTTATAAAAAGGGCTGGCATGGTGGCTCATGCCTGTAATCCTAGCACTTTGGGAGGCCAAGGTGGGAGGACTGTTTAAGGCCAGGAGTTTTAGACTGGCCTGGGTAACACAGTGAAACCTCATCTCTGTAAAAAATGCAAAAATTAGCCAGGTGTGGTGGCATGCACCTGTAGTCGCAGCTACTTGGGAGGCTGAGGTGGGAAGATCACTTGAGCCTGGGAGGTTGAGGCCACAGTGAGTTGTGATCACGTCACTGCACTCTAGCCTGGGTGACAGAGTGAGACCCTGTCTCTAAAAAGAAGAAAAGGAATGAAATATGATACATGCTACAACATGGATGAACCATGAAAACATTCTGCTAAGTGGAAGATGCCAGTTACAAAAGACCACAAATACAATTCCATTTACATGAAATGTCCAGAGTAGAAAAATTTTAGAGACAGAAGATTAGTGATTGCTTAGGACCGGAGGGATGAGTGTTAGGGAGATGACAGCTAAAACGAATGGAATTTCTTTCTGAAATGATGAAAATGTTCTAAAGATGACTGTAGTAATGGTCGTACAACTCTGGAAATATACTAAACTCCATTGAATTGTACCCTTGAAATGGGTGAACAACACAGCATGTGAACTGCATCTCAATGAAACTTAAAAAAATAATACAGTGGGAAGAAAAAGTCTGGCAACTTCTGACTGTCTCTTCAGCCCCTACTAGTCCCTTTTAGCCAGAAAATCTTATCATTCGATCCTCACAACAGCATCAATACCCTTCCTTCCATGTTCCTTTTCTCAACTCATACACACAGCCATTCTCTGTTGCTTGAGAAAATAAGCACGAGGCAATAGTCACAGCCTTCTTGTAGCTGGAAAGTGAGTTTTAAAAACCAGCAGGACATCAGGCAGAGATGCTCACCAAACAACAGGAAATTCAGGGCAGAGGCAGCAAAGAATGGGTAAAGAGGTGAGATGGACAGACGGGAAAAACTCTGTCAGGTCTCAGTACGCCAGCTGACATCCTGACTTGTGCATGAGGAGGACAGGGCCAGGCCACTCTCTTACCGACAACGGCCAGCTGATACAGGTGAGCACGCGGTAGAAGCGGAAGAGGTGGACCAGGTAAAAGGCGAGGATCATTATCAAGTCGCAAATGGTGACCACTTCAAAGTAGCTGTAGGCGCTGTAGTTTTTGGTCCACGGGGAGCTCCGCACGCAGATGAAGGCAATCAGCAGAGTGACCTGCCACAGAAACAGAGACATCAGAGAAATGCTTGCCCAAGACGGGCACCCAGGGAATAAACAACAGAAAACAAACCAAGCATCCCCCGGCAGTCCCAAACTGAAGAACTGCTATTAATACAATTCAGGTTATTTCCACACAAACTGGCCGGAAGGTTGGAAGAGTGCAACTTCATGTGGTACACACTTTGAAAACTACATGCTGGCTATGAACACTGATGACGGCAGAGACTGACTTTGTCCTCTCTGAAGTTCGTTAGATTGTGCTGGCAGGAAGCCCCCTCAGAAGCAGCAGGAAAACAGTAAAATATAAAAGCAGAACCATCCCTTTCATCTGCTGGATATCCACAGAGCGAAGAAGACAGCGTGATGGTGACCTGGGGTTTACATATTAGGTCCAATTGTATGAAGTTGCCAATATTTGATGGTTTTTGACCTACAAAGATGGCAATTCATACCTTACAGCTATCAACTGACAGATAACAAGTTACCATTTACTGATGTCTGACATACAGGATCTCACTAAGGCCATGCAGAACCCTGCCAGGTAGACAAAATCATCCCCGTGTTCATAAGGGTAAACAGGCATGCAGGTTCCATCTCAGTCCAAGGCTATCTGGCTTGCAAGCAGGAGAAGTGGGATTTGAATCCAGATCTGTCTGACTCTAAGGACCATGTTTCTCCATGTCAGATGGAGTTCTACCTCCCAAAAGTGTAAGCTCTCATCATAACAAGCCAAGAAAGGTGGACGGGTTCTCAACCGTGCGGGAATCCTGTTTAAGAGATGAGGCTGCTCACCATCAGGGCACGTGGTGAGAACTCACTAAGAAATATAGCAGCACGAGTGAACATGCTTAACAGCCTGCTCCTGGATTAATAATCAGATGAAATATTATTAGCAATGCATGAGTACAAGAGAGTAGAATGAGTAAGAGTCTGAGCTTCTGTGAAGGCCACTCAAAGAGAAAACCTGTCTACTCCATGTAGAGGACAAACCAGTAACACACAGGGTTCAATGTGTGTAAAATCTTAGAATCTACTTTATTTATTTATTTATTTGTTTGTTTGTTTATTTTGTTTTTGTTTTTTTGAGATAGGGTCTGGCTCTGTCTCTCAGGCTGGAGTGCAGTGAACCAATCTCAGCTCACTGAGACCTCTACCTCCTGGGCTCAAGCCATCCTTCCACCCTAGCTTCTCAAGTAGCTGGGATTATAGGCGTGTGCCATCATGCCTAGCTGATTTTTGTATTTTTAGTACAGACGGGGTTTTGCCATGTGGCCCAGGCTAGTCTCAAACTCCTGAGCTCAAGCAATCCGCCCACCTTGGCCTCCCAAAGTGCTGGGATTATGGACGTAAGCCATTGTTTCCAGCCAGGAATCTATTTAAAATGCACAACCAGCTTAGGAAAAAGATTATTTTATACTGCCTCTTTCCTATAGAGGAGTGATTTTTTTTTTTTTTTCTTTTGACATGGAGTCTCACTCTGTTGCCCAGGCTGGAGTGCAGTAGCATGATCTTGGCTCACTGCAACCTCTGCCTACAAGGTTCAAGTGATTCTTGCCTCAGCCTCCTGAGTAGCTGGGACTACAGGTATGCACCACCATGCCCAGCTAATTTTTGCATTTTTAGTAGAGACGGGGTTTCACCATGTTGGTCAGACTGGTCTTAAACTCCTGAACTCAAGTGATCCGCCTGCCCCAGCTCCCCAAAGTCGCTGTGATTACAGGCATGAGCCACCGCGCCTGGCCAGAGCAGTGATTCTTAAAGTGTGTGTGCGTGTGTGTGTGTGTGGGGGGGAGGGGGTATGTGAATGGGTGTGCGATTTTGTGTCCTGTGGAACATTTGGCAATGTGTGGATATATTTTTGGTTTAGACAATTTGTGGGGATGGGGGTTGCTACTGGCATTTAGTGGGTAGAGGCCCAGGGTGCTGCTAAACACCCTGCAATAAACAGGAAAGCTCCCATAGTAAAGAATTACCCAGCTCCAGCCCCAAATGTGGCCCCTCAACTACAATACTATTGTTGAAAAACTGCTGTAGAAAATGTCAGTCTACAATGAGAATTAAATCACAAAATGGGGCCTGGTGCAGTGGCTCACGCCTGCAATCCCAGCACTTTGGGAGGCCGAGGCGGTGGATCATCTGAAGCCAGGAGTTTGAGACTAGCCTGGGCAACAAGCAAGACCCTGTCTCTACAAAAAATATAAAAATTAGCTGGGCGTGGTGGCATGCACCTGTGGTCTCAGTGACTTGGGAGGCTGAGGTGGGAGGATGAATTGAGCCTAGGAGGTCGAGTTGCAGTGAGCTATTATTATGTCACTGCACTCCAGCCTGCAAGACAGAGTGAGAGTGCGTCTCTAAAAAAGAAAAATCAAATCAAATCACAAAATGGATCTAACTCCAGTTAAAACAGTTGATGCTGAAATGCTCCTAGTTTCTAAAGCCCCTTGTGGCTAGCCCGCTACCAAGATCCTCAGCAACAGGTACAACAGCTAAAAGAGGACTCTCAGCCAGAAGCCTGAAGTGGGCATGGAGAGTGCTCTGCTTACCAGATCAAAACAGAAGAGTGCGGCTCTGACACGAAGAGTCCCTCAACATTTGTGTATTTCCCTTTGCTAATGAGCAACGCCAAGTGTTTTCATTTTTTCGGTTCCTCTGAAGCTAGCCAGCCATGGTGATATAATGATTCACACCTCTGCCTTAAGCAGAAGTGTGCATGATCACCAGGGCTTTGCTGCTGCGTCAGGCCACACCTACACAGGGAAGTCTAGGGGTCTTCCCAGCCCCACACTGACCTCCTCATGAACTCAAGAAGTATTATTCAAGGTATGACTGAAAATGTAGATAATGTGCAATTATGCAGTGTGATTCCTAGGTAGAGAGGCAATTTTGCACCTAGTTTAATGCAGAGATTAAAATAATTTTCCAACTCTTCGTTGAAAACAAAGTTAGCTCTTTATCATGCTGACACAGGGATGTGGAAGTTTCCCAGTGAACAAAAGGGGCCTGTGCAGGTCGTCCGGCTCCGAGCTTCCAGGGCTGAGTACTATGTGATAGGAAGTGCATTCCTGCTCTGTTAGAAACATCTCAAACCTCCCTGGGAAACGTGCTCATGAAATAACACTTCCTGAATCCGGTTCACTTGGCCTATGGCCGTCTACCATATGCCTTTCTTTAGGAAAGCCCAATTTTAGAAAATCTAATTTAGCCAGAGTATGGTGTGTGCTTATGCATGCTCCTAAAAGTTTCCTTTTTGCCCAGGGATTCATTCATTCCAAGTTTAAATAGCCAGCATCTTAGCCAGCACATTAAATTAAAAAAAAAATTTTTTTTCACTGACATCAAACTTTTCAGAAATCCTTCTAAAGCCAGAAGGTAACTTCTGCAAATGCTGGGGCCCCCTGAATTATTTAGAGGCTTAATTCCTGGGTGACAAAATAATCTGTACAACAACCCCCTCCCGTGACACAAGTTTACCATACAACAAACCTACACTTGTACCCCTGAACTTAATATACAAGTTGAAAAAAAAGGAAAGGTGAAGTAGAAGAAAGAACAAGACACCAGTGGGGAAAAGCGCTGGGGTGTTTATCCCTGCCCCTCCCGTGGGCTCCACCCCTCTCAGGTGTCTTCATGTTCCCAGTTAGAAAAGCAAATGAACGGCGGGGCACGGTGGTTCACGCCTGTAATCCCAGCACTTTGGGAGGCTGAGGTGGGTGGATCACGAGGTCAGGAGATCGAGACCATCCTGGCTAACACAGTGAAATCCCGTCTCTACTGAAAATATAAAAAATTTGGCCGGGCGCGGTGGCTCAAGCCTGTAATCCCAGCACTTTGGGAGGCCGAGACGGGCGGATCACGAGGTCAGGAGATCGAGA
>NW_016808905.1:650877-699028 GCF_001698545.2 Rhinopithecus bieti | reverse complement strand
TAGCCGGGCGTAGTGGCAGGCGCCTGTAGTCCCAGCTACTCAGGAGGCTGAGGCAGGAGAATGGCATGAACCCCGGCCTGGGCGAAAGAGCGAGGTTTCCGTCTCGGAAAAAAAAAAAAAAGAAAGAAAGAAAAGCACATGAACAAACACGCCTGAATTGAGAGAGGACTGGAGGTAGGGGTTCCAACTTGAGGACCGAGTGAAGCAGCTGGGAGGCTCCTGGAAGACAATGCTTCTGTGTAGAGTGACTTCAAAGTGATGCTGCCCAAAGGGTTCACTTGCCTCTTAAGGTGCCTTCTAGCTCCTCTCATAACGGTTATTTTATATTGAACTATCATAAAAATAAAATATCTAACATAAATGTCCAGGAGTTTATTTTATTTCTTTTATTTTTTTGAGATGGTGTCTCACTGTGTCGCTAGGCAGGAATGCAGTGGCAACATCTCGGCTCACTGCAATCTCCAACTCCCTGATTCAAGGGATTCTCCTGCCTCAGCCTCACGAGTAGCTGGGATTACAGGCATGCGCCACCATGCCCGGCTAATTTTTGTATTTTTAGTAGAGACAGAGTTTCACCATGTTGGCCAGGAGGGTCTTGATCTCCTGACCTCGTGATCTGCATGCCTTGGCCTCCCAAAGTGTTGGGATTACAGGCATGAGTCACCAAGCCCGGCCTATTTTTTTCTTTTGAGACAGAGTCTTGCTCCAGGCTGAAGTGCAGTGGTGCAATCTCCACTTACTGCAACCTCTGCCTCCTGGGTTCAAGTGATTCTCCTGCCTCAGCTTCTTGAGTAGCTGGGACTACATGTTTGCACCACCACGGCCAGCTAATTTTTGTATTTTCAGTAGAGACAGGGTTTCACCATATTTGTCAGGCTGGTCTCAAACTCCTGACCTCAAGTGATCCATGCACCTCAGCCTCCCAAAGTGCTAGGATTACAGGTGTGAGCCACAGTGCCCAGCCATGTCCAGGGGTTTAAAAGTAACACTGCAAGAGCCCTCAACTCAAAGCAAGGGTCCCACAGACCAGCCATGACACTACAGAGTCACTGGAATTAGAATTCCAGATTAAAAACATCACTCCCCAAAACCTGTGTCCTTTCTGACTCCATTCTGTAAGAATTTTTACTAGAAAGAAGAGATTATTTTTTTGAAGGAGCAGAGGGTTTAAATTTCACAAGAGATGAAGCAAGCTGACATGATCTGAGACAGTGACGGTCCCCTGAGGACTCTGGAACCAAACTAGTCTGGTTGCAGCTTGAGTGTACACCTGCAGCCAGCCAGGTGCCAGAAAGTTTGCCCAGGTTCTCAGCCTCGCTAAGTATCCTTCCAGAAAGAAACGAGATTTTGATGTCTAAGATGAAAAATCTCTAGAGAAAACTCGAGAGGCAGTTTTCAAGAGATGCCTGCTTCTGAGCTGGGCTGGGGAGGTGTCTGGTGGTCTCAGGACCGTGTCTCCTGCCACCCATGCTGGGGAACATTTCCTCAGCAGACCTGAGCCCTCGTGCCTCTGCCAACTCTGGTCCACTGAGTGTGCCTCTGTCTGGCTAACGATGGCACCCAGACACCTTTTGTTTTGGAAGCCCTGGGCTGGATGCTGGTAGGTCACCCAACCCCACTCTCCCTGCATCTGACCTTGGAATGAAACTTCAGTGAGAGAAGGCAGGAGGCGGAGAAGTAACTGATGAAAGCCAACATCAAAAGTCTCAGACCCAACTCTAAGAGGCTTTCCAGGAAATCCCCAGGATATGAAAGCCAGGCTTGTTCAGAAAGTCAGAGAAGCAGATGAGGATGCAGTGCCTGGAACCTGCATTTGTAAATGCAAGTGGGCCCATAAATGACTGCTTGGCAGTGGCAGACAGGAAGAGGAATGTGGTATGCTCCCAACTTTGGCTGAATTTTGCACTGAGTGTAAGGAGATTTACCCGTGCCTCCCTGTTAAAGTCATCATCATCTAATAGCCTTTGTGCAATCTCATTAACACCCACTGGCTGAGAAACCTGCCCCGTGGCTTCCTCTAGGTCCTGTCTCACTCACCAACATCAGAATCTTGCCCCAGGGTCCTGCCCATGGTCCTATCCTCCCCAAAAACAAAACATAGTTCTGTTTTGTATCTACAAATGAAAATGCCACAGAAACTCGAGGGAGGGAGAATAATCTAGGAAATATGTCAGGGGTCCTGAGCTCTAGGACTTGGGCAGGTCAGTGATGCACCACTGGTTTCTGAATGTAACTGCACAGCAGAGTCACCTGTTTACAGCATACCGAAAACCAGATTCTGTTTGTCCAGGCTGGTGGTAATTCTGGAAGGACATAAGAATCTGGTAACAGCACTTGCCTCTGGGGAGGGGAAGTGATATGTAGTAGTTTTAAAAATCCACTTATTTTGTTTTCTTACATTGTAAGAATCACATATTAAGTTTCAAAAAAGCAGTTTTATTTTATTTTATTTTTTTTTGAGACGGAGTCTCGCTGTCACCCAGGCTGGAGTACAGTGGCCGGATCTCAGCTCATTGCAAGCTCCGCCTCCCGGGTTCACGCCATTCTCCTGCCTCAGCCTCCCGAGTAGCTGGGACTACAGGTGCCGGCCACCACGCCTGGCTAGTTTTGTATTTTTTAGTAGAGACGGGGTTTCACCGTGTTAGCCAGGATGGTCTCCATCTCCTGACCTCGTGATCCACCCGTCTCGGCCTCCCAAAGTGCTGGGATTACAGGCTTGAGCCACCGCGCCCGGCCTCAAAAAAGCAGTTTTAAAATGACACATCTTAGAGATCTTTAATGTCATGCAAATATAATTTTACCTTTTTCTTTTCATTGGCTATATACTATTCCCCAGTCTGGCAGTGGCTTTATTTAACCCAGGGTTTCTCAACCTTGGCATTACTGACATTGGGGGCTGGGTACTTCTTTGTTGTAGGTGGCTGTCCTATAGGTTGTCTTATCACAGCATCCTGGCCTTTACCTGCGAGATACCAGCCTTTACCCACTCACCACTTGCAACAATCAACAATGTCTCCAGACACTGCCATAGGTCCCCTGGGGGGCAAAATTGCCTCTGGTTGAGGAGACCTACTTAATCTTTCATTGGTGGGCATTTAGCACATCTCCAGTTTTTCATTAATACAAACAACCTGGCAAAGAATTAGACGTACTTCTTGGTGACTGTATGAATATTTCTTTTTTTTCCTCTTTTTTTTTTTTTTTTGAGATGGAGTCTCTCTCAGTCACCCAGGCTGGAGTGCAGTGGCGCAAGCTCCGCTCACTGCAAGCTCTGCCTCCCAGGTTCATGCCATTCTCCTGCCTCAGCCTCCTGGGTAGCTGGGACTGCAGGTGCCCACCACCACACCTGGCTACTTTTTTGTATTTTTAGTAGAAATGGGGTTTCACCGTGTTGGCCAGGATGGTCTCAATCTCCTGACCTCATGATCTGCCCGCCTCCGCCTCCCAAAGTGCTGGGATTACAGGTATGAGCCATGGCGCCTGGTCTCTGTATGAATATTTCTGATAGATTCCTAGAAGTGAAATTACTGAGTGAAAGCATATGCACATTTAAGATTTTGTTGTTTGTTACCAAAATGTTATCCAAAAGAGATACCTGTCTCCCTCCACAGGGAATCTTGCCAACACAGATGAACAGTATTTAAAAAGAATGGAAATAATATCTTATTGTTTGAATTTTCATTTCCTTAATTACTAGTGGATTGGATATCGTTTCATATGTTTATTGGCTATTGCCTTTTCATGTTCTTGGCTTAATTTTCTATTGCTTCTATTTTTATTATGGATTCAAAGAGCTCTTTATATTCTAAATACTAACTTACTTAGTCTCTTATAGATATTGCAAATATATTCTCTCCATTTCTCATTTGCCTTTATTTTTAGTCTTTTGTTTGACTAAAGTTAAAAGTTTTCATACAGTCAAATCTATGCATCAGTTTTTATAGTTTCTGGGTTTTGTGTCTTGTTCTCTATCTCAACATTATTAAAAAAAAAAATGGCTGGGTGCAGTAGGTGTAATCTCAGTGTTTTGGGAGGCCAAGACAGGCAGGAGGATAACTTGAAGCCAGGAGTTCGAGACCAGCCTCGGCAACATAGTGAGACCCACATCTCTACAAATAAAAATTTAAAAATTGGCCAGACCTGGTGGTATGCACCTGTAGTCCCAGCTACTCAGGAGGCTGAGGCAGGAGGATCGCTTGAGCCCAGGAGTTAGAGGCTGCAGTAAGCTGTGGTTGGGCCACTGCACTCCACCCTGGGTGACAAAGTGAGAACCTAACTCATAAATAAGTCTCCTACATTAAAAATAAATATTTGCTGCCTTTAAAATATACATACAATTTTAGCTCTTTAATCATCTGGGATTTATTTTATTATTATTACTATTATTATTATTATTATTATTTTTGAGATGGAGCTTCACTCTTGTTGCCCAGGCTGGAGTTCAATGGCGTGATCTCGGCTCACTGCAACCTCCGCCTCCCGGGTTCAAGCAATTCTCCCACTTCAGCCTCCCAAGTAGCTGGGATTACAGGTGCCCACCACCATGTCCAGACTTTTTTTTGTATTTTAGTAGAGACAGGGTTTCACCATGTTGGCCAGGCTGGTCTCAAACTCCTGACCTCAGGTGATCCACCCACCTCGGCCTCCCAAATGCAAGAATTACAGGTGTGAGCCACTGCGCCCAGCCTGGGATCTAGATGGGATCCAGCCTGGGATTGTAGATGGCATGGACTAGAGCATATAGTAGGGTTCTGACTGTATCCAATCAGTCAATCGATTGTATTAACCTATCTACTGGACAGCTCATTCTTTCCCCATTGGTTGAAATGCCACCATTAATAAAAACTTCTGTCTACTGTCCAATTCACTGTCCACACAGCAATCATCATCAACTTTAGAGCACCTTAAAGTCTTAATGTAAAACCCTTCGATAGTCCCATACTCTTGAATCAGTTTCAGCATCCTCTAATGAGGCCCAGTGGAGCTGCAGGTTCTGATCCCAGCTACCTCTCCTTCTCTAAACACACTGGGTTCCTAGAGTTCCTCACACCCTGCCCCTCAGGAAGGTCCCGAATATTCTCTTAGGGTACCTTTGCAACCTGTACTACATCTATGTTTGTTGGTTAACTTGTTTACTGCCGACCTCCCCACCTAGAATGCAAGCTCCATGAGTATAGGGACCCTGTTGGTTTCACTTGTATCCTTTATGTGTCCTGCACATAGTAGGTGCTCAATTCAACACTGGGTGAATGAATGGTTCCTAGGCTCATCCTGCCATCCTCTGTGACAGCTCCATGACACTCTGTTGCATTTAAAAAGCCCACATCCCTCCTTCACTGGTCTGTAGGACTTTAGGAGAGAACTGTGCTGTGTTTTTGCCAAACATCAATAAGGGACCCAGCACAAGGTCCCTTGTGACTAGGAGAAGAGGTGATTTTGGAGGCTGCCCTCAGAGCATCTTTCCACTTGGTAGAATGTACTCATCAAATGCCCCCAGAGGGTGCCATTCAGGCTCTCCAGGCAGACTACCCAAGGTGTGGGTGTGATGTAGGGATTCAGGTTCCAGATTCTTGGCTAGTGATGGGGCCAGAACATTCTCTGCTTGTTATTCAAGCCAGGCCATGTTCTCTTCATCCCTAACCGATTTCTCACAACAGGTGCAGCCCAGACAGATGGCCTGTACCACAATCACATCACTGAGTCACCACTGTACTTCACTGGCAAAGGTCGTCAGGATCACATTTAGAAAGATCGGGCTGGGGCTGGGCACAGTGGCTCACACCTGTAATCCCAGCACTTTGGGAGGCCGAGGCAGGTGAATCGTGAGGTCAGGAGATCGAGACCATCCTGGCTAACACGGTGAAACCCCGTCTCTACTAAAGAATACAAAAAAATTAGCCAGGCGTAGTGGCGAGCACCTGTAGTCCCAGCTACTCGGGAGGCTGAGGCAGGAGAATGGCGTGAACCCAGGAGGCGGAGCTTGCAGTGAGCCGAGATTGTGCCACTGCACTCCAGCCTGGGCGACAGAGCGGGAAAAAAAAGAAAGAAAGATCGGGTTGGAAAGCTCAACTTGCCAAAAATGTCACTGCATCCAAAAGGGCAAGAAGCACCATTGACACTTACTGTGTAGCAAACCTGGTGGTTTAGTGCTTGTGTTGAACTGAACTGAAATCACAAATTTTGGTGTGCAACAAGCAACGGTTTTTCTCTATCTTGTTTCTCTTTCGGTGCCTGACACAATGTCCTGGTTTCTTTTGGGGCTGACTAAATTTCAAGACAGCAAAAAGAGCATTTTCTGCCGCTCACTCTTGTCATCACTGCAGGAGGACATGCTTCTTTAGACAGGCATGAGAGCGAAAGGACGGGGCTGTGGACGGTCATCTCCACAAGAAAATCCCTGGAGGAGTAGGTCATCAAAGGGAACCAAGGGCAGCTGACACAATGTGGGGATGGCACAGGGCATTGAGGATTGAACCCCAAAGAGGAGGGTATCTGCTATGGCTATCAGCATGAATCCTAGGATGACAAGAAGAGCAAAAGTAATCACTAACCCTGATTGTACGCTCACCGTGCACCAAGCTCTATGTGCCTTACATCTGTGTGCCCATCATATCCTCACAAGCTTACAAGGTAGGGACTATTACTCTCCTCACTGTATAAAAAGGAAGGTGAGACACAGAGACATTGAGTGATTTGAGTTGATCATACAACTAGTGCATCCAGAGCCAGAGCTGGGACCCAGGCAGCCCGGCTCCGCAGGCACCCTCTTCAGGGCTGCTGCCTCTTGTTGCTATAGCAATGATGTCCCTCGCCATAGAGGCTGTGGCTCCAAAGGGTACCCCGGCCTCACCACTGGTTATTGACATGTGGTCACCAAAAGTGAACAGCATAGCAAGGAATGGGCAGGGAAAATGTCTGGGGGTCAGGGCCTTGGGAATCCCCAGGGGCAAAGGAAGCACTAGCTGAGGCAGGGCGGAAGGTATGGAGGGCCAGGGAGTGATCTGGGAAGCCCATGGTGGGAGGAGACAAGTGGAGCAGCAATCATCTACTGAACACCTGCTAGATATCAGGCAGCGCAATGCTGGTACATTTAATCCTCACAACTGTGGCCAGGTGGCACTCTGCCCAATTCCCAGATCTAAAGAAAGTGAGGACCAAGGGCAGGTCACTTGCCCAAGGAAGATCACCTAGATGGCGAGTGGTGGAACCAAGAAGCAAATCCAGGTCTATCTGAATCCAAGGCTCATAAGAGGGAGCACATCCCAGAGGGAGGCCTCAAGAAGCGAGCTTGGGCTGAAACGACTCAGTGGTTTGAGCTTGTACCCACCTCCAGGGTAGGGGGTGTCTCCTCTGAAGTCAGCAATGTTGACCGGGCTGGTCTCGAACTCCTGGCCTCAAGTTATCTGCCCACCTCGGCCTCCCAAAGTGCTGGGATTACAGGCGTGAGTCACTGTGCCCGGACTAAATTTTTTTTTTTTTTCCCAGACAGAGTCTTGCTCTGTCACCCAGGCTGGAGTGCAGTGGCGCAATCTCGGCTCACTGCAAGCTCTGCCTCCCGGGTTCATGCCATTCTCCTGCCTCAGCCTCCCGTGTAGCTAGGACTATAGGGGCCCACCACCACGCCTGGCTAATTTTTTGTATTTTTAATAGAGATGAGGTTTCACCGTGTTAGCCAGGATGGTCTCGATCTCCTGACCTCGTGATCTGCCTGCCTCGGCCTCCCAAAGTGCTGGGATTACAGGCGTGAGCCACCACGCCCGGCCCCTAAAATTTTTAACTAAGTTCATCACAACAGTCCTAGGGGGTAAGTACTACTATCATCTTTTTATGTAGAAACTGAGGCAGAGAAGGTCAAGTAACTTGCTCAAAGTCACACAGCCAGGTTAAGGAGCCAGGCCCCGGACCATGGCCTGCAGTTGCAGAGTCCCTATTCCTAACCACTACGCTGCTCCATTGCAGGCTGCACTTGCTTGTATACAGAGCCCCCTGTCCCAGCTTCTGGCCTCTGTTTTCAGTCAAGGGCCTAAGTTCTGTCCCACCTGGGAGTGAGCACTGAGAGCTAGGTGATAGAAGGAAAGTCCGTAGTTTAACACTGCCTCAGATTCCCTCACGCTGGCCAGCAGGGCTCTGGGACTCCAACTCACAAGGCTCAGCCCATTAGATAGGTTGCTCATGTCAAGTCTCTTGCTTTAACAATGTGTTACTCTAGTTATAGAATCAATACTTACTCATTGTAGAAATTAATTCAGGCAGGTGTCTATTTAAGAAAACAAAAATTACCCATAATGCTACTCCTCAGAGATAACCACCTCCTCTGGCATTGCGAGGTATTTCTTTCCATGTATGTATGTTTCAAGCACATATGTACTATTTCCTCTTTTCAAAAACGGATCATACTGTACATATAGTTTTATCCTCTGCCTCTTAAAAAGATATTTTCTCATTTGTAGATGCCACTCATTCAATCCCCTTATCACTGCCCAGGAAGCTGTATATTTTATCTGTCTGCTTACTGTCTGTCACCCCACAATGTGAGTCCCGTGATGATCTGTTGTGTTCACTGTTGTTTTCCCAGTGCCAGAAACCTTGAATGGTATATTGGTTCTCCATAGATATCTGCTGAATAAGTGATTGAATGAACAAATGCCATTTTATATCCTTTTTCTGAGGGCCTTCTACAGCGCAGGCATTGTGCTGGGCCACGTTCTTACTCCCTCTCCGCGTACTGTCTAGAGGAGAGGTGAGTAAAGAAACACAAAACCATCACCCTGGTGCGAAGTCTTCTCTCTAACATGTGGGATGAGAGCAGCATGGTCACTCTCTCCTGTCCATCCTGAAACAAGTAGGGACTTTACACTCAGAAGCAAAGGGTCATCAGGAGCGCTGTGTCACACACACACATACTCAGATCAGGGCAGAATGATGCTTCAGTTGGAGACAAGCAGCCTACTAAGTGCACATCCCATCGAGGCTGCCTCTGATCACTGCATCATCAACTATGTACACAGTCTGACCTTGTGTGCACACAGCAGGGACTACATGGATTCCCTGTTTGGTCCCTAGTGCCCAGCACATAGTAGGCCGTCAATAAGTCATGTAGAACTGAATCTGGGGTTGAATCGAATTCTCAACAGTAAAAATGGCCAGCAGGCTGAGTGCGGGCTCTCTAGGGAGTAGCCTGGAACACATATGCTTTTAGAAAGGCATCAGCAGAATGGGGACCGCCTGAGCAGGCACTGCCATGACAAGCAGATACGCTGGCCAGCAGTTTAGACACATACGGTAATGATTGCAGATGAGATGAAACAACGCAGGATCTGCTTCACAACAATATGGGAGCAAACGAGTACGAGGGATCTTTGGGTGGGTGGGGGGGTGACAGAAATATCAAAAATTGGATTGTGGTGATGGCTGCACAGCTCTGTCAGTTTACTAAAATCACTGAATTGCACACACTTAAAAGAATGACTCTTTTGATATTAATTTGTATCTCAATAAAGCTGTTAAACAATCATATGGCAGTGAAACCACAGCTCCACAAGGACTGACCATGAGTTGGTGACTGTTGCAGTCGGGTGACAGGTACACAAGTGTTCACTGTGCTATTCTCTCTACTTTTGTGCATGGCTGAAATTTTCCATAAAAAATGTTTTAAAAATACACTGCTCCAGTCAGCCGTGGTGGCTCATGCCTGTAATGCCAGCACTTTCGGAGGCCAAGGCAGGTGGATCACTTGAGGTCAGGAGTTTGAGACCAGCCTAGTCAACATGGTGAAACCCTGTCTCTACCAAAACATAAAAATTAGCTAGGTTTGGTGACACACGCCTGTAGTCCCAGCTACTCGGGAGGCTGAGGTGGGAGGATCACTTGAACCCAGGAGGTGGAGGTTGCAGTGAGCCGAGATCGTGCCACTGCACTCCAACTTGGGTGACAGAGTGAAACCCTGTCTCAAAAAACAAATGAAATGAAAAAATACACTGCTCAATAAGCTTAGAGAAAGAATTAACAGTCATTAAGACAAAAGAGGGGAGGGGGAAAAAAGGATTCAGATTTGCAGTCATCACTCTTCCCCTAAAGGAGTGAGAGGAAGTTGTGAATTTATTCTTTTCATTTTTAAAACTATAAAATAATAATTGTTTAATAAGCAATTTGAGCAGTGTGATACACAATGGGGCTTCACCCAAGAGTAGACAACGATTTTTGCTTCCTTTCGATAAACTGAATGAAAGTGCAATAGTTCACATTCTGACCACAGCCAGACCAAACAATGAGGCTCTCCGTTCACAAGTCACCAGTGCAAATACCAGCGCAGAGTCTAGGTGGGAGCAGGTCTGATGCAGTCAAGCAAACCTTGGCTGGTGTCTGAGTGGGGCCAGGTGGGCCGCAGGTGGACAGCTGTTGTCTGCGGCTTTCCACGACTCTCAGGTGCAAGGTGGGCTGAACACAGCTCATCTAAGTCTCTGTGAAGACCAGAAGAAACCTTCTGGAGCAATGACGATCAGGACTGGCTGGAAAAACAACCCAGCTGCTTGGATCAACTGGGCAGCGACAAGAGCCTGAGGTGTCTGGAAATACGTCTGGCATGGTGCAATTTTACAAGCCAAACAAAGATGTTATATAAGCAGAAAAAGGAGCAAAAGCGCTCACACTAAGATGAGACTGACTCCTTACAGCCAAAGTCCAGGCTGGCTTCGCCCCCAGCAGGGAAGCCATCCCACAACACCTCAGCTTCGCTCCTTTCTAAACCCCTCACCTGCCTGAATCTCACAGACACCCTTGACTTCCAGCTCTCTAGAGGCTCAGCAGACGCTTACACCCCTTCCTAACCGACAGTTCACTGAAACTCCTGTTTATTTTACATTTCTCCTCCATGAGGTACCCTGATCCGGTTGGTACTGAGATGAGGAAATGAAGGGAAAATTCAATGTCAGGCAGGTGGCTCCAGGAGTCGGACTCTGAGGCTGCAGGGAGGACTGAGGCTGCACTCTGGCCACCTCTGGCAATGGGGTTGGTTGCAAAGGGCCTGGGGAGCCCTCTCAGCACCTCTCAGGAAGGCTTTGGAGAGAGCTGGCGGGCCTTCCTCACCACTCAGGGTATAGCCACAAGTGGCCATCCTTCTCTCCTGCTTCTGTGTGTCCCTGCCATGTATTCTGGGACCCGGCCTCTCTCACAGCACACTCTTCACAGGGAGGACCGTATTTACCAGTCACTTCATGGGCCTCAGACCTTCCTTGTGTCCAGACTATGGATAATGCAGTCCCTGCTCTAGCCAGTTTGGCCCAGGGTTAGGTGATAGCACATACTGGCATAGCTTCCTCACGAGAGGCTATGGGCATGATAGACACTTGAGAGTTTGATCTAACGATGTATTCTAAATACTACAGAGGCCTAATACAAAGTCCACACAAAATGAGGCTCACCGAACACGCCAAGGAATAGCCCCAAACTCCCTTTCCAACGTCTGCTTCTACTTTCCCATGCATGACCCATGTCCAAATTGAAGTAGACTACAGGTCACTCTCCATCCCTTAATCCATGCCTGCCAAACTCCTGCTTCTAGATCAGATTTCCAATAGAACTTTCTGTGATGATGGAAATGTTCTCTACCTGTGCTGTCCAATATGGCAGCCCATGGCCTCCTGTGACTGCTGAGCCTTTATGATGGGCTAGTGTGACCAAAGAACTGAATTCTTGATTTGATTTTCATTAATCTAAATTTAAATAGCCTCATGTGGCTAATGGCTATGGTATTATACACTTTTAGACTGTCTAAGAAGCACTCTCTGCCCTCCTGGTCCCCATACTGAGGGCATCTCTCCTGCCCACGCTTTCTCTAGCATTTGCCACAGCTCCTTCCAGTCTCATTCTCATGCCCTTCATGAGAAGAAACTTCCTTCAGATCCAGGCAGGGTTTGGGTTTCTTTGGATCTCATAAGGCGGCCACTCAACAAAAGAACTCACTATGTGTTTGTCCTACTCAGTGGGACCAGACCTTTGTCCCTCCTTAGATTAAGTATTGGGCTTCTAGGAATGGCTACTCAGCTAGTCTGGAGAGGTCAGTAACCTTTCATAGATATTAGCCAGGGAGTGGTCCCTCCAGCCATGCCCTGGGTTCATTTCTATGTAAACCCAGTTGTATTTCCACTCAGTTCAATGGCTGGTGCCATTTTCAAGTGGTGTGGCCTTAATTTTATCATGTCTCAATTTCTTCACCTATATAATGGAAGTGATCATGTACTCTACAAGGAAGTTGTGAGGGTAAATCAGTTAATACATATAAAGCACTGTGCTTGACACAAAGTAAGTATATAATATAGCACATTATAAAGTACATAATAAGTAGTGAAATAACTACTAACATTTAAGGGTTGATGGTTGAGCTTGGGTCTAAAAGGCACCTCTGGACTTAGCATTAAATTATCGAATATCTAAAAAAAAATGCATATTCTGTGACCCAATAACTTCACCTCTAATAATTTTAAAACACTCATGCATATAGGCCAAGATTTATTTACAAGAATAGTCATGACAGTGTTATAAAAGTGGAAAAATTACAAAACCTGTAGATATGAAATAGTACTTGTTAATTAGATAAATTATAGTTTAGCCTTATGACAAAATACTATGTAGCCATTAACAAAAATGTTCACCTAGTAAAGAAAAAAGAAATCAGGCATAGAAGTTGTAACTACACCCTTTCCACCACCCTAATAAAACCACAGATAATATATTTAAAGAAAAATACTGCAGACAAAATGCTAACTGTGACTCTTTGGGGGTCATGGTATTATGAGTGATTATTTCCCCTTCATGCTGCTTCTGTGTTTTCTAAACGTTTGTATTAAAATATTACTACTTTTGTAATTGTGAAAAATGTAGCTTTAAATAATCTCGCTTGCATAACATGGGAAAATATTCATGACATAAATATTAAAAAGGTTAAGAAAGATTCATGGTGTGAAAATACAACCACTGAGAGAAGAAATGGAAGCCAAGGGCCTGGTGTGTTAACTGTGGTTAGCTCTAGTTTTAACTCAGGGTTTTAGGTTAGGGGAGCAGATATTCTAGTCTGCTCAGGCAAATCCCAGTTTTTGTTTTTTTTGAGACGGAGTTTCACTCTTGTTGCCGAGGCTGGAATGCCATGGTGCAATCTTGGCTCACCGCAAACTCTGCCTCCCAGGTTCAAGCGATTCTCCTGCCTCAGCCTCCCGAGTAGCTGGGATTATAGGCATGCACTACCATGCCTGCCTAATTTCATACTTTTAGTAGAGATGGGGTTTCTCCATGGTCTCCATGGGAGTTTGGTCAGGCTGGCCTCAAACTCCCAACTTCAGGTGATCCGCCCACCTCGGCCTCCCAAACTGCTGGGATTACAGGCGTGAGCCACCGCACCCAGCCAAATCCCAGTTTTATGCTTGTGACCAGGTGCTGACCAGTTGCTCAAAAGTATCCTCCTAAAACTACATACCCAACCTAATTATAAGGAGTTCTAAGGTGTTTTTCTAGACTTCTAAATTCTAGTGAACTCGATGTGTTTCCTTAATTCCAATTTGTACCTTTCTACATTTTAGTGTTGTTGAGATTGGAATGTACTATACAACAGATTGGCACTCTTCCCCCACCAACCTAACAAGTTATAAAAATCAATGGTCTTAAGGTTGGGGGGGAGCTTAGAATTGAGGAAACAGAGCATGTTAATTTACAAATGAGAAAAATTTAGAAAATACATTAAATGCTCTTTTTAAAAAATTTTTTTCCTGGAAAGTCAAGATTCTAAGACCTGGGTGACTAGACAAAATCAGACAGATGAAATCCCTATATACAGCTAGGGTATTACTGGGATTAGGAGCTCATGTTTCCCGCAGGTTCCCTGATGAGGTCAATAACAAAATAAAAGGGAGTGACTGCCAAGAAATCTTCTCCAGGACTGGCAGGAGTGGGTCAAGATCTACAGCTCTTGCTGAGACATAAGCTTTTTTTTACAAGGAGCTGAAATAATACCAATAATGATAATTAGTTTCATAAATGGCTAATACTCATTGGGCACTTATGTGCCAGGCACAGGGCTGTCAAATTATTATGACAACCCTATTATTCCCCTCATTCTATAGATGAGGAAACTGAGGCACAGAGAGGCTCTTGCTCTAGGCCACAGAGCTGTCTGCACAGAGTTGGGATTCAGTCCTTTCCATCTGGCTCCAAGGTCTGCTTCTTAACCACTGACACTGCTTCCTGCCTCTTCTATGTTTTTTCTACGTTTTGGGCCTCTGGCCTCTGTTTTCAGCAAAGCTCTAACTGTAAAGGTTTCCCAGGCCAGTGACTCATGCCTATAATCCCCGCACTTTGGGAGGCCGAGGTGGGCAGATCTTTTGAGCTCAGGAGTTCGAGACCAGCTTGGGCAACACGGCAAAACCCCATCTCTACAAAAAATTGAAAAGTTAGCTGGGTGCAGTGGTGCACACCTGTGGTCTAGCTGCTCGGAAGGCTGAGGCTGGGAGGATTGCTGGAGGCCTGGGAGGTTGAGACTGCAGTGAGCCATGATCATGCCACTGCACTCCAGCCTGGGTGACAGAGTGGAACCATGTATCCCCCCCATTGCAAAATAAAAACAAAAAACAAACCACCTTTCCCCAAGGGCTCAGCGGTCTGGGAGAGGGGACAAGAGGCTTAAACAAGCTCCCTATAACCAGATATTCTGAATCCTTTGGCCTTGGTAATGGGATATAAAAGAACACCCAACACTGTTCATGTAGCGTGGCTGTGTTTTCCAAAAACCTCCACAGCGATACTTTTAGTCTCATATGCTCTTGCAGAACCTTGCCACTCCCCATCAAGAAGTAGAATCTGTTTCCTCTCCCCTTGAAGCTGGGCAGGGCTTGGTGGCCGCCTGTAATGTGATGGAAGTGACAGGACGTGATCTGTAAGACGAGGTCGCAGTCTACCATACCAGTTCTTTCTGGTCCGCACTCTCAGGCTGCTCGCCCTAGGAACCCTGGCACCATGTTACGAGAGGCTTAGAGCACTGGAGCGGCCATGTGTAGGTGTTATGGCCTATAAGGCCCCCAGCCAGCATCAACTGCGATGTGAGACGGTAAGCCTTCAGAGGACTCTGGCCCCAACTTTCAAGTCTTCCCAGCCCAGGCCTCAGGCACTGTGGAGTAGAGATAAGCCTTCTCCACTGTGCCCTGCCTGGATTCCTGACCTGCAGAATTTGTGAAAATAAGTGGTTGGTTTACACCATTAAATTTTTGAGTAATCCGTTACAGAAAAAGCACTTAAAGAGAAAAAGGCCCTATCTGGCCTCTATTGAAAGTAACATATGCACCGTTCTGGGTTTCATGTTTTGATTCTTTGCACAGGGAAGTTGAAATCTATCCAGAGGACAGTCACGGGCACAGGTGAGAGAGACACCATCTGTGACCTGCACCTGGGGGTCTGGCTTAAAAATGCGTCCTCAGCAGATACTCTCAGGATGGCTCAGCTAAAAGGCAGCTGTCACCTCTGAGAAGCTTGTTACTGAATATTATAGAATGAAACCACCCTGGTGGCCAAACCTTGAGAAAAGTTTGAGAAACCCACACCTCCATACTACATCACTGCAGTTCTGCTCGTTCTGAAACCTCTGCAGGCTAGAGACTCTGACAGGGCTAACTGCTGGGCCTGGGGGATCCACGCTTTGCTTCAGGTCAATGAAGAATGTCAGCGACAGAGGCACTTTTGAGAGCTCTTGGTTTTGGTTTCCCAGTAGCCACAGAAACCGAGAAGGAGCGGTAGGAAGACACAGAACTTCTGCCTCCACCCTCCTCTTGGCCCCTACCCCTGAGCAGCTTATAAGAATCATTTACTCATGTTCTCTGAAAGATTCCATCTGAAAAGACAGTTCTATCAGCAAATATATCTACATATTGATTTTTTTAAAAATGAAATGTGGCCACTCTTCAGTGCCACAGCAGAGGAAGGTTCTTTTCAGTTTGGTGTGCTCATACCACCCAACGTGTGCTTTGTGACAATGTAATTATCTGACCACTTTTCTCTACTCAGCTGGCCTCAGAAGGATAAGAGGCACATGTACAGTGCTGTCACTGCAGTCACCCCAGTTGAAACCAGCCCAGATCAGATGACAGCAGCCAACCCCCAGGCACAGACGCAAGCCTAATTTATAATGAGCACAGTCAATCCCCAGCTGACCTCAGTCATGTGAGCAATGAACTCTTATTGTTGTATGCCACTGAGGTTTTGTGCCCACAGTTACGATGGCTGGACTTATGATAGTTCAACTTACGATTTTTCAACTTTACAATGGTATGGAAGTGATACACTTTCAGTAAAACATCAATAAATTACTTGGGTTATTCAACACTTTATTACCAAGTAGGCTTCGTATTAAATGATTTTGCCTAACTGTAGGCTAATGTAAGCGTTCTGGGCATGTGTCAGGTGGGCCAGGCTAAGCTATAATGTTTGGTAGGTTGAGGGTATTAAATGGATTTTTGACTTAACAGTACTTTTAACTTACAATGGATTTCTCAAGAGTAACCCACCATAAGTTGAGGAGTGTCTATATTTGTTATCCAGCAAAAGCTAACTGATACATCTGTTTTCAGAATTTTCCTAGTTTCCCAGTCAGGCAACCCTAGCTTTTAAAAAGGAAAGAAGAATGAAGTTATTCATTCAAGGATTATTTATTGATGGCCACACACATGTCCAGCTCTGTGCTTGGCATTACGGATACGAGACGACACTGGTTGCCATTTTGCCAAAGAGAATCCTAAGGAACCTTGACACAGAAGAAATAGTTCTGCTGCTGAGTACTTTGGCCACTACCCTGGGGAAATAAATATTTGGAGAAGCTGTGGGGCCAGTCCCAGCAGGAGGCCTGGCAACCAGCCCTGGGCCCGTGCCACAAATGAGTGCCTGTTGAGTTTCACAATGTGGGTGTAGGCCGCCTTGATTAAAACCCCAGGCAGCACAATGCCAAATAAGTGCCAGCCTGGGGAAGAAGAAATTAGTCTGGGATAAAAAACGACAAAGCAAGAATACAAAAGCCATTAAGGGATTTGTAAGCACATGTCACGGATGAAAAATCACTATTGTTGAGAACGTGTGTGGTACCCTGTGGGGCCTGGGGAAGGAAGTCTGAGTGTTAGCCAAAGGCTGGCCTTCCATCAGAGGAAGGAAGGCCAAACGGGAGCAATAAAGCATGGCTAGCAACCCCCACAGGTCAGACAGTCATTCAACACAGCCAGTAGGGGCTAGTTAACCCCATTGGGCCTCAGTTTCCTCATCTCTGGCATGAGGGACAATAATCAAACGTACCACAAAGAGTTGATGAGTTAATACAAGGATTAAATGAACTAATTCAGGCAAAATATTTAGAACAGCCTGGTACTGCTCCAGTAAATGCTCAACTAATGTTAGGTATTAAAACTCCTTTCAGAAGTTTGTTGGGAGGAAAAAAATGGGATAATGTTTGAGGTCTTGGCACAAAGTAGCACAAAAATGATGATTCCTCTGAGTGCAGTGTGTTGTCACCAGGAGATGAGGACAGCTTAGACACGGACCCCGTCCTAAAGGGTAAGGAGCTTAAGATCCAGATACAAGTAATGGCAACAAACCAGGGGATAAATACTACCAGAGAGCTACAATTTGTGAGGAATAGAGGAAGGAGGTGGTCAGGCATGTCCCCGATGAAGAGCAGACGTGGCCCTGGTGTGGACTCAACAAAAGCATTCCAACACACAGAGAAGGGGAATCAGAGGCTTCTGGCAGTGGGAACACAGCCACAGAAGGCATAGGGGTGGGAAAGCACAAGAGTATATTTGGGAACAAGAGGGTTGCTGTCCATATGAGGCAAACTGCACAGGTATGTGAAGAGGTGTGATGGGAAGCAAAGCTGGCAGGATGGAGTGGGGATCAGATTCCAGGCTGAGGGAGTAGATACGCCAGGTGGGCAATGGGGAGCCAGTGAAGGTTACTGAGCAGAGAAGAGCCACAGCAGAATTGTTCTTGAGGAAAATGAATCTAGTAGCAGGTGGACTGGAGATGGGAGAGAAGAGACACAGAAGTCAGTTTATAGGAGGCTGTGTCAGTTCTAGCAAGGTAATGGGGACTGAAATCAGAATACTGGCCAGAAGAAAAGGGAGAGAGAGGAGGGCAGCAGGTGGCAGGAATGTTCCAGGGAGCTTCCAGGGACCCAGGCTGCCCATGCACGTGAAGCCCAGTGAGGTGGGGAGCAGGGTCGCCTCCAATGGGAGGGTCCAGACAGCTGGTGAGACCAACAAAAAAACTCCCCCGACTGGCTTGGCTGCCTTAGATTGTGGACAATATGCTCAAGCGATTCCATCATTGCAAACTCTTCCACAAACGAAACCGCTGAGTCAAGCAAGCAAGGCAGCAGGCCTTGCCACTTCTGCAGGCCATTAGCTGGCCCCTCTCCTGCCCCCAGACCCAGCTCTGAGGAACAATGCCCTGGAGAGGGCCTTTCCCACCTGCTCTCTGGCCGCTGTATTTGCTAGGGAACAAAAAGCCAGCTGTGGTAAACCGCCCTTCAGTCAGGCAGACAGTGGCATGGACACCTTGCCCCTTTCTTCCTCTTCCAGCCTTTTCAACCGTTCAGAGGCATGATCACTGTGACCTGCAGGCCCAAGTATAGCTGCAGTCATTTCAGAAGGCAGGCGAAGAGGCAGCCTGCATTCTCCTTTGCTCTCTCACTTTTGAGTCATCTAAGTGCCAAGTGAAAACAAAGACCTCCCTTCAGAAAGTTCCCCACCTCACTGGGCTTCACTTTTTAAAAATAACCTGTTAGGCCAGAACCTGGTCACTCCCTACATTTCCCCTTGCCCTGCCTGCAGGGTCATTCTCAGGCCTCCTTGCCACTGCTAAAGTCTCCTGGTGGAAAGACAAAAAAGCCCTTTCAGTCCCCATGAAGCAGGCTCTGCCTCTGCCCTGATCTGGATGCCTCTGGAGGAAACAGGGAGGCCACAAAGAGACATGGAGGAGAGGTTCATCCTCAACAATACCTCTCATGTGCCTGCTAATGGAGAACTGGACTGCTCAGATAAACACAAATAAACTGTTCTTCTAAGGTGACAACAGGGACCCAGCACTTGGTAGGACCTCAGTAATGTGAGATAAATCTATTTGAATCTAGCTACTGGACTCAAATACTTCTTCCTAAATCCTGTTCCTGAATTGAGTTGCGTAACTTCATGTTTTCCTAACATGTAGGCAAAAAGCAGAAACAAAGAAAGTCAAAAGAACACCAATCACAGAGAGAGGAAAGAGAGACCCGGATTCAGAATAACCCACACTAGACTATGAATACATGAATATCTCAAAAGGAAGGATGCAAAGTGGATTGAATCATTAACAAGCTTACAGAGAAACTCCAGGCTATCAAAAACCCTCCATAAAGTATTAGCACATCATATCCAACATACATAAGAAATATAAATGCACCATAGCTAAGGTTCGTCACAGGAATGCATGACTGGTTGAGTACTTCCAAATGTTTCAAATGTATATGCCTTATGAATAGACAAAACAAGAGAAGTCATATACTAGTATCAAGACAGAAAAAGCATTTGACAAAATTCAATATCCAGTCATGATAAAAAACAAACAAACAAACAAACAAAAAACTTTCAGCAAGCAAGGATAGGAGGGAACTTCCTTAACTGAGAAAAGCATCTACAAACAACCCACAGTGAACATCATACTTGGTGAGATACTGCATGCTTTCCCCTAACACAGGGAACAAGGAAAGGATGTCTTTCCTCACATTCTTATACTGCTGCGAGTTGCAATAAGGTAAGAAAACTAGAGGCATCTGGACTGAAAAGGAAGAAACAAAACCACTTCACTGGTAGAAAACATAATGATCTATGTAGAAAATCCCCAAGAATCTACTAAAAACCTCCGTAGAACTAATACATAACTTTAGTAATGTCATGGGATACAAAATCAATTTACAAAAATCAACTGTATTTCAATGTCTTAGCAATGAACAACAAGTTAAAAATTAAAAGCAAAGGGGAGGACTATTTACAATAGCAGCAAAGAGGGAAATATTTATTAGGTGTAAATCTAACTTTACAATATAGTGAAAATGATAGAACACTGGTGAAAGAAATCAAAGACCTGAATAATTGGAAGGGCTCACCGTGTTCACGAATTGAACAACATGGTATTGTTAATAAGTCAATTCTCCTCAAATGGATATTCAGGTTCAACACAATTTCAATCAAATCCCAGCGATAGGCTTATTGTTATTTTTGTAATATTGGAAAACTGATTCTAAAATTCATATGTAAAGGGCAAGGAATCAGAATAACCAAAACAATTTTGCAAAAGAGCACTATCCAATTTCAAGATTTACTATTAAGTTATGGTCATCAAGACAGTGTGGTACTGGTGAAAGCACAAATAGATCAATGCAGCAAAACAGAGTCCAAAAATAGACCCATATGAATATAATCAGCTGGTCTTTTGAGAGAAGTGTAAAGTAATTCAGTGGAGAAAGGATATCCTTGTCAACAAGTAGTGCTAGAACAACTCGATATCCACATATAAAATAACAACCCTTGGCCCATACTTAGCCCCTTATGCAAAAATTAATTCAAAATGGATCACAGACCAAAAATATAAAACTGCAAACCTTCTGGAAGAAAACATAGCAGAAAATCTTTGTGACTTGGATTAACAAAAGAGTTTTTAGATAAGATACTGAAAACACAATCCATGAGGGAAAAAAAACTGATAAATTAGACTTTATCAAAGTTTACTTTTGCCCTGCTCTTTCGAGAGACTAAGAGAAAGAAAAGGCAAGACACAGAGCAGGGGAAATATTTTGTAAATCACATTTCTGACAAAGAACTTTATCCAGAATATACAACGAATACTCAAAACCTAAAAATAAAAAAATGACAAGCCTAATTTTAAAAATGGGCAAAAAATGTGAACAGATACTTTACCAAAGAGGCTATGTGGATGGTAAATAAGCACATGAAAAGATGTTCAACATTATAGTCTTTAGGGAAATGGAAATTAAAACCACAATAAGGACAGGCGTGGTGGCTCACAACTGTAATCCCAGTACTTTGGGAGGCTGAGGCAGGTGGATCTCTTGAGCCCAGGAGTTCGAGACCAGCCTTAGCAACATAGGGAAACCTGGTCTCTAAAAAAAATACAAAAATTAGCTAGATGTGGTGTTACATGCCTGTAGTCCCAGCTACTCAGAAGGCTGAGATGGGAGGATTGCTTGAACCTAGAAGGCGGAGGTTGCAGTGAGCTGAGATCGTGCCGCTGTACTTCAGCCTGGACAACAGAGTGAGACCCTGTCTTAAAAAAAAAAAAACCCAAAACCAAAAACAAACCACAGTAAGATATCATTACATACCTATTGGGAGAGCTAAAATTAAACAAAACCCAAACTAGAAAATTCTGATAATATCAAATGCTGGCAAGTGTGGTAAACAACTAGAACTCTCATACATTGCTATGGGAATGCAAAATGGTACAGCCACTGTAAAAAATAATTTTGCAGTTTCTTATACATTTGAATATATACTTAACATACGAACCAACAAAACTACAGATAGGTATTTACTTAAGATAAATGTAAACTTACATTTATACACACAAGAAAAACCTATAAGTGAATGTTTATAGCAACTTTATTCATAATTGCCAAAATCTGGAAACAGATGTCCTTCAACTGGTAAACAGACACATATCCATATAATGGAACACTACTCAGTAATAGAAAGTATATTTTTGGGCCGGGCGCGGTGGCTCAAACCTGTAATCCCAGCACTTTGGGAGGCCGAGACGGGCGGATCACGAGGTCAGGAGATCGAGACCATCCTGGCTAACATGGTGAAACCCCGTCTCTACTAAAAAATACAAAAAAACCGGGCGAGGTGGCAGGCGCCTGTAGTCCCGGCTACTCGGGAGGCTGAGGCAGGAGAATGGCGTAAATCCGGGAGGCGGAGCTTGCAGTGAGCTGAGATCTGGCCACTGCACTCCATGCACTCCAGCCCGGGCGACAGAGCGAGACTCCGTCTCAAAAAAAAAAAAAAAAAAAGAAAGAATATTTTTATTATCTATGTGATAACATGGATTAATTTAAACCCCTTTTCCTAAGTGAAAGAAGCCAGTCCCAAAGCTACATATTATATGATTCCATTTATATGACATTCTGGAAACAGCAAAACTATAGGGATGGAAAACAGATCAATGGTTGCAAGGAGTTACAAGGTGGGGAAAGCGCTGACTACAAAGGGGCAGCATGAGGGAACCTGAGGGGGATGGAACTGTTCTGTACACACTGTGGTGATGCATGTATGACTCTATGCATTTGCCAAAACCCACAGAACTGTTCTAAGTGTTCTGAAATTGATTGTGGTGATGACGGTACACACTCTGTGAATAGACTAAAAACTACTGAATTGTCACTTTGAATCGATGATTTCTATAGTATGTGAATTCTATCTCAATAAAACTCTTATTTAAAAAACTTAAAAGAAAAAGACATCTGCCAAGAAATGGCACAATCACACTACTGCGGAATGAGAGTTAGATTGTGAAGAAGAGATGAAATTCAGAGGTCCCAGCCCTTAGTACACTTTGTAAAAAGTTCACTTCATTTCCATAGAGCTTTTTCAGAACTCTTACTTTCTCTGCCCTGGAATTTCTTGATACCAAAAGAAAACCTTGCAGCAATGCCACAGCCCCCAGTACTCACAGTTCATCTACACCAGAGCCCAGGCTTTTCTGAGCTTGCCCAGCAATTCATTCTTAACAAGTACATATGATTGGGGGCAGTGGCTCATGCCTGTCATCACAGCACTTTGGGAGGCCGAGGCGGGCGGATCATGAGGTCAGAAGTTCGAGACCAGCCTGGCCAACATGGTGAAACCTCGTCTCTACTAAAAGTACAAAAAAAGTCAGCCCGATGTGGTGGTGCATGTCTGTAATCCCAGCTACTCGGGAGGCTGCAGCAGAATTGCTTGAACCCGGGAGTGAAAGCTGCAGTAAGCCGAGATGGCACCACTGCACTCCAGCCTGCGTTACAAGAGCAAGACTCTGTCTCAAAAAAACAAAACAAAACACAAAAAAACTACTTATGTGCACATATATATCATGATTAGAACAATGCTGATCCCAAAAAATCTCCCCCTACTTCATAAGAGAAAACTGAGACCAAGAGAGGGGACGTGATTTACCCAGGATTACCCATCTAGTGGGCAGCAGAGCCAAGAGTCAACCCAATGCTCTTTCTTCATCACCTTGATGTCTATGCTAAGTCAAAAACACGAGCCTGGCATGTATGATATGCTCTACAGATGACAGCTAAATGCAAAATCAAATGTCTGAAATGCCTTGAACAAAGACCAAGTGGACTCTCTCCTCATGCGGACACAGACCTTTGTTCATCTAATATTCTTATCAAAGCGACTAGCATAGATTTGTAGAGGCAAGGTGGAGATGCGCAAAGGGAAAAAGGAAATGAAGACCTTGTAGAAAATATTATGAATATGGAATAGCAAGAACAGACTCAGCTGACTTCTGGAGAAAAGATTAAAGATCTTACTAGACAACTGAAAGGAGGTAATAAAATAATAACTAACATTCACTCAGAGCTTAAATACTTCAGAGAAGATCTGCACAGTAACCCTGTGCCAGTAATATTATCACCCCCATCTCACGGAAGAGGGAACTGAGGCACAGAGGGGGTAGGTGACGTACCCAAGATTTTACTGAGGAGTAGGAATCCAGCAGTTCCACTGCCCCAGTTTCCCTCCCTTATCAGGAGATGAAGAGCAGCATGAAAGAAAGTACTCAATCCCAACAGGAGGGCCTACTGAAAAGGCAGCATGAGAGTGGAAGATGACCTGCAGGTGTCACAAAGGTGCTGATGGTCTCAGGTCCCTGCTGGTTTGCTTGACACAAGGCAAGGGAAGTTATGAAGGTGGCCTGTGATCTGTACGGCAGTGAGAAAGTCACTACTCGACATTCTCATCCTTTAGAGAGTGTATCCACAAGGGGACGTGTTAAAATGCAGGTCCCTGGGCACCTCAGCCAGAGTTATTATTATTATTATTATTATTTTGAGATGGAGTCTTGCTCTGTCACCCAGGCTGGAGTGCAGTGGCGTGATCTCGTCAGCCAGAGTAGTTTTTAATCCAGTAGGTCTGAGTTGGGGCCCAGGAATCTGCACTTTGAACAGGTTTACTTCCCTCCCCAGCCAAAGTACTTTGGCTGGTCCCTGGGCTAGACTGTGGACAACCTTGGCCTCTATAGAAGAGAGGCAATACAGATTAAGAGCTTGGCTTTGGAGTCAAACAGTTCTGGGGTCAAATTCCTATTGCCTCTTAGCTGTGTGACCTGGAAAGGCTATGTAACCTCCCAGGGCCTGTTTTCTACCTGGAAAGTGGGGGTGACAAATAGTAACCCGCTTAGAGAGTTAGCTCTTCTAATACCTGAAAAGCACTATGCACAGTTCCTGGCATGCATCACATGCTCTGCCCACAAGAGCTAAATGCAAAAGTAAAACTCTCACTGGGTCCATGCAGCACTTCTGTTGTCATAAACATTTGGCAGGCTCCATATCGTAACATTCTTGGGTTATCATTTCCTCTTCCTTAGCTGAATTTTCTGGAAGGAATCTCTTCCTGTGTATGAATCAGAAACTCAATAGAAGCCACACTTCCCCAGCGTCCCTTTTCCTCCCATGAAGCTTCAATGGTAAAGTTTCTTCACCTCTCCCCTTGCCCCAGGGATGGAGACTGACAATGACTTAAAGTGGACATCTGTTCAGGGGCAGATGGTCTGTGCAATCTGAGTATTTATTATCTTGGTAATTTGTACTTCACCTCTTCCTAAGGTAATGAGGCAATAAAAGGAGCCTTAGTAAGAAATGCCAAAGATGAGGGGAAGAGCAGAGACTTGCACCAAACAGAAGCTGTGAACACAGTGCTGAAATACAGTAGTAAAGAAGGTGCACACTTTCAAAGTCAATGGAAAGTGAAGAATGAAAACTGAACCAAGAAAATGTAGCTTGGTCATTTGGGCCTGGGGTGGTGGAATTCCCTGGAAATAGACTCAGAGAAAGATATTTGCATCCAAAAAGTTCACTGGGGAGTGGTCTCCAGGAGATCACAGTGGGAGAGTAAGCCATGTAGGACCAGGTGGAGGGAGGATTTGAGCAGTCATAATAAAGGCCTTGGCTGATCCTCTGAGGAGTGCTGAAGCTAGGACTGCTCTTCAGAGGTTTCTCTGTTGAAGCAAGGAGACCAGGCCTCCCTGACTCTGCACTGACCACTGGATACAGGCTGCCCCCAGGGAGAGGACAGGCATCATCTTGGGTGAGGAGAGTCCCTTGGGTGGACATCGATTTGTGGGGAGGGACTCGGCAGGTCCATTCTTGGAACCTGCGGGGGATGAATGCCTCAGCAATAAAGGGGATACCTGGGCACACAACAGTATGTTCACTGCAAGTGTTTAAGTGGGCTCTTTCCCCAAAAAAGTAGTTAAAAAAGAATAGAAAAATCTTGGCCCAAAGTTGAATAGCCACATAGGAAAAAGCTGCCCACGGACCAGGAACCCCCATGCTGGGGTTCCTAAATGGGGGAGGGAGAAAGCTGTTGTGTCAAACCAGTAACATTTGAGAGTTATTTGTTACAGCAGCTAGTGTTGCACTAATAAAAAAAATGTAAAACTATGAGAAATGCTGTGAATGAAAAGAACTGGGTGCTACTAGAGGAGTTATAATGGAGATGAAGATTAGTTATTTCTGAGTACAAATGAAATGGACCAACGGTGCATTAATAATATCTTCTAATTACTCTAATCTTATAGCAGTTAATAAATGAATGTATCAATGAATCAGCTAATTCATTTGTTCTGATATGTCAATGTCTTTAAGGCCGTATTCATGTTACAAATAGAGGTTATTTTGAAATCAACAAACTAAGTTATATATCCTATGAATAAATATCTCTCTCTCAGAATTTATCTTAAGGAAAAGAATCTAAGTCAAAAGAAAACTCTACTGCATACCGTAAAACAGGCATTGGCAATTTCTTTTTGGTAAATGACCAAATAGTACATATTTCAGGCTTTGCAGGCCACACAATCTTTATTGCAGTGCTAGTGCGAAAGTGACCATATGTAATACATGAATGAATGGGTCTGGCTGTGTTCCAATACAACTTTATTTACAAAAACAGGTGGAAGGGCCAGATTTGGTCTGTGGGCTGTCGTTTGCCAACCCCTGAAAATGTTCAGTATAACATCATTTACAGTAGCTAAAAGCTCAAAAGTAACCTACATGTTTAAAAGTGAGTGGTCATGTAAATTTAAAAATATCCACTTAGATGACTGTACATATTATGCACAATTATAAAGCTTTCATAGCAACAGGGGCATTACCAAATACTAAATTTTGTAATAGAAAAATAAGCAACAAAACGAAATCTATTATTGTCAGTAGGGTAACAGCCCTGCAAAGTTCACACATATTCTCAAACAAGGGCCAAAATATAACATTGTAGAAACTGTGGAATGGTGGGTCTATGCGTGAATTTAGTTGTTTCAAATAACTTTCAGATTTAATTATATTAATATTTCCCTATTCATATTTGTATAATAATATAAACATCTCAAAAACTTAAAAAAAAAAAAAAAAAACGCTAGACCTATAAAATCCTTCAACTTAAGACCCAGATGAAAGAAAAACTGCTGGAGAAATTAATGATGCAGTGAGTGTGTGTGTGTGTGTGTGTGTGTGTGTGTCAGTCTCAATCTGTCACCCAGGCTGGAGTGCAGTGGCATGATCTCAGCTCGCTGTAACCTCTCTCTTGGGTTCAAGCAATTCTCCTGCCTCAGCCTCCTGAGTAGCTGGGACTAGTGGCGTGTGCCACCATATCCGGCTAATATTTTTACATTTTTGGTAGAGATGGGGTTTCACCACGTTGGCCAGGCTGGTCTCAAACTCCTGACCTCAGGTGATCCATCTGCCTCGGCCTCCCAAAGTGCTGGGATTACAGGTGTGAGTCACCATGCCCAGGTTACAATGGATATTTTAATTTAGGTATATTAACATGCCCACTGCATCATTAATTCCTCCAGCAGCTTCTACGAGGCAGTCAGCTATGGTGGGGATGTTGGCAAAGCCCAACGGAACCACTAACATTTTTGTGGCTAACAGCTCTTCCATACTTGACCACTAGCAAAAAGCCTACTTTATGAACTGACCAAGAAGATTGCAAACCCTTTACTTTCTCTCCCAACTCTGGGCCTTTGCAGAGACTGTTCTCTCCTCCAGGACACCCCTCCACCTTTTCCTCCTGCCTTGCCCCTTCCTGTGCATTAGGTCTCAGCCTGGAGCTTCGTTCGAACCCCTGACCTCAAATGATCCGCCTGCCTCGGCCCCCCAAAGTGTTGGGATTACAGGCATGAGCCACTGCACATGGCCAAGTTGGGGTGTTTCAATGGCCACTGGAAAAACAGTTGTGTAGTTATCACTGCCTATGCATGTGGCAAGGTCAGACACACCAGCATCAAAACGTGTGGCATAGGTGCCAGCAGGAGGAAGAAAATCCCAGAGACAAGAGTAGCGCACCTTGACCCCTAGGGTGTGGGACTGATGGCAGGGACAGTGACTCAGGGGTCGCTTAGCATCATTCCCAAAGTGGGAGTCAAAAGCCAGTGCACAAACCCAGCACTGATGGCTTTTAGTTTTTGTATGGATTCTTCTGAGATATGCTGCATGTCTCACATTCTTGATGGCATAGAGGACAAAAGCTTGTGTAGAAATATTCTAAAAATAAAAAGATTTAGAAGAGAATGCTCTGGCTGTAAAACAAGTTTTAGGGATATCTTAACCAATTTATTTTCTTCACCTATTTTCCTTTTATATATTCATAAAATATATAAAATCTATATTTAATTAAAAGAGTTCTTTCAATAAGCATAAGATAAAAATTCTAAATGATAAGAAAGATTGGTGTTACCACATAATAAATAGTTTTCTTTCTTTCTTAGGGAGTGCCTAAAACAATGGTGCCTTCAATGTAGTGAAATACCATCCTTGTTTAGGGTCTTGATTTTCAGCGACAGGGAAGCTGGCTCTGCCTCATTCACAGCTGTATCCCCTGCGGGTGACACAGAGTTGGCACACAGCAGCCATTCAATAAACATCTGATGAAGTGACTTAAGGTAGCGCCTCTGCCAGGCAAAGAGCCACGGCTAGGACTACACCAAACGGCTAACAATCGAGTGAGGAATGGTATCAGAAACTGAGCTTGCCACTTCTGGCATCTGATTCTTTTAGCCTTTAATCCAATACAGTAATGCCACTATTCAGTGTTTCCTGGTGTTGCTTTAAATTAGAAACCCTGCCCTGACAGCTTGATGCGCTGACAGACACTTCTGTCATCCCTCTGCTTGTCTCTGTTTGCTTCTGCTGTTTTGATTGTGAGTCTGCCGAAACCTGTCAACTCAACTCAAGAAAAAAGAAAGGTGCTATCACAACAGGCTAGGAGCTACTACAGAAACTGCATCTCTATCGCAAACTGTGGCTGGGGAGGGTGGGCTGCTCCAGGACAGGCATCCTAGCCTCTCTCCGCTGGGGTACCCAGCTGTGCCTTCTCCCAGCTTCGTGGCCCACAGGCTTGAAGATATGTGCCCCAGGCCCCATGGCCTGTTCTGGGCCTGGCAGAAGGGTTCTTTCCACTGCTGGGCCCACACGCCAGCCCCCTTCCTCAGCACGTGTCTGACACAGCATTATTTCATCTTCTGGAGAAGACCCAAGTCTCTCAAGCACTTCATCCATGCTGACTTTTTGGAAAGCAGTGTTATTACCAAAGGCCTTGTCAAAGAAAATATGCATGGGTTCATTTGAAAAAAGATTATGAGTATTTCCTGTGTCCCAGGCACCACCTTAGGAACTGGACACCCCGTGGTGACCCGAACAGAAAGATGGCTGCACCTCTGCAGCTCAGGTCTTGGTAGAGAGCGCCCACCATAAACAGGTAATTAAGTGAACAAAGGGATTCGGGCTGGCAAAGTGCTGGAATGAAACCAGAACCAGGAGACAGGGTAGAGTGATGGTAGCAGGGTGGCGCAGGGGACTACTTAACCTGAGGGGCTGGGGAAGGCCCTTCTGAGGCAGGAGGGGGGCTGTCCAGCGGGGAAGCAGGCACCCCCTAGACCTGGGTTTTTGTTTCCTCACTATACAATAGCAAAATAAGAGTACCTAAATGATAGGGCGATTGTGAGGATTAAATGAGGTGATTCGCATCAAATTCACACAATAAGACTGGGTAGTTAGCCATTGTCCCATGGAGGTGACATCTGAGCTAAGGCTTTTTAAAAGAACAGGACATCCAGCAAAGCTCAACTTTAACTATTAACTATTCACTTCAGATAAGACACTTGTAAAAGGGACTTTGGTGAAAACAAAAGCATTCAAATTGAGACAAGTTATGCCAAACATGATTTCTTTTCTTTCTTTGTCTTCTGCCTTCAGTGTAGCTACAAAATGCTGAGAATCAGAGGGTCCCACCAAACCGACTTTAATATCCAACAAAGGCACCGCTCTGTCCTGGACTCTCCACAAATGTCAAGGTCATGAAGAACAAGAAAGACTGAGAACCTGTTCCAGATTGAAGGGAATTAGAGATGTGACAAGTGAATACACCTTATGATCTGAGATGGGATCCTAGACCCAAGGACATTAGTGGGTCAATGGCAAAATCTGAGTAAAGCTTGTAGATAAGGTAATAGCATTTGTGTTATTAATTTCCTGATTTAAGTCACTGTACTGCAGTTCTGTAAGAAGGGGTCTTTCTTCTTAGAAAACGCATGCTGAAGTGCTGATGGACGAAAGAGCATGATGCCTGCAACTCACTCTCAAATGGTTCCGAGAAAAAAATAATAGCATGTATACAAATGGAAAACAATCAAACAAATGTGAAAGGGTAACAAACGGAGAACCTGGGGGAAGGATATATGGGGAGTTTTTTGTGCTGTTCTTCAAAAGTTTGTGTAAACCTGGGATTATTTATAAATAAAAAGTTACAGCCAGGCGCAGTGACTCATGCCTATAATCCCAGCACTTTGGGAGGCCCAGGCGGGCCGATCACAAGGACAAGAGGTTGAGAGATTGAGACCATCCTGGCCAACATGGAGAAACCCCGTCTCTACTAAAAATACAAAAAATTAGCTGGGTGTGGTGGCGCGTGCCTGTAGTCCCAGCTACTCGGGAGGCTGAGGCAAGAGAATTGCTTGAACCTGGGAGGTGGAGGTTGTAGTGAGCTGAGATTGCACCACTGCACTCCAGCCTGGCAACAGAGCGACACTTTGTCTCAAGAAAAAAAAAAAAAGAAGTTACAAAAATATATAATTAAGAAACTTAAATCATCCGATACTTCTACAAACACTAAAAAGATAGCAATCAATTCACAACTAGTAGACTAAGCAATACTAACTTGACCACTTTAATACATATGTTTTTGGGTTGCAGTAGCTCATTTTTAAAGATTCTACTAGGGGCCAGGCACGGTGGCTCACGCCTGTAATCCCAGCACTTTGGGAGGCCGAGGCAGGCGGATCACGAGGTCAGGAGATCGAGACCATCCTGGCTAACACTGTGAAAACCCTTCTCTACTAAAAAATACAAAAAAATTAGCCGGGTGTGGTGGCGGGCACCTGTAGTCCCAGCTATTCGGGAGGCTGAGGCAGGAGAATGGCATGAACCTGGGAGGCGGAGCTTGCAGTGAGCCGAAATCGCGCCACTGCACTCCAGCCTGGGTGACAGAGAGAGACTCCGTCTCAAAAAAAAAAGATTCTACTAGGATGCAGTAAGATTTATTTGGCATTCTGATGGTTTGGGGGAATCTGGGGATACTTTATTCATCATCTGTGGAAGGCTAGAAGCAGTGCTTCTTTGGAATGTACTTTCCATCTTTTGCCCCCACCCTGCCATCTGAGAACCACTCTCTGACGTTTTCTTCTGTCTTTATTGTTCCGTTTTTCTCAGCAGAAATTCAAGGACTGCTTCTCTCATTGAATAAGCTATCAAGGAAAAAGATGTACTCAAAGTGGATGAGATGTCATTGCCATTCCGAGAGGTAGACAGCGTGGCTATCACCTCTCTGAAAGTTAATTCCTAGAAATGAGCAAAGCATCTCTAAAAGGAAAAAATATTAAATGTCTACAGTCTACAATGCTGAAGATTTTTAGAATCTGACTGTAATGGAAAATATTTAATTGGTTGTATTCGTTTCCTGTGGCTACTGTAGCAAGCTCACAGATTTGGTGGCTTAGAACAACAGAAATCTATTCTCTCACAGTTCTCAAGGCCAGAAGTCCGAAACACTATCATTGGGCTGAAGTCAAGGCATCAGCAGGACAGTGCATCCTCCAGAGACTCTAGGAGAGATTTCCTTGCCACATCACCACTCTCTGCCTGGCCTTCACATCACCATCACCTCTCTGTGTCTCTCTTACAACGGCACTTGTCATTGGATTTAGGGTCCACCCACATAATCCAGGGTGATCCCCTTATTTCAAGATCCTTAACTTAATTACATGTGAGAAGACCCTTTTTCCAAGTAAGGGAACGTTCTCAGGTTCTGAGGAAGTAAGATACATATTTTGAGGGGCCTTCACTCAACCCACTACATCTGGAAAATAATCTTTTATCCTTAAACTACAGTAAGGCAACAATGTTACAGCAGTGATCACATCCATAAATTCAGGATATACGTCATCACAAACCTAGTAGACTTCCTGTCAGCACGCAGACCCACATCAGGCTCAGGGGATACATGTTCTGCTACAGAGTTCTTTCCTCTGGCCAACATGGTAGCCAGAAAACAAGACGCGCTGCTTGATAATGGGGACACTGAGGAACCCTTGAAAAACCAATGTCACATTATCAACACAAGGGTCTGTGTTGCCTCTTTCACTTTTCCCAGGTGAAACTGTATGTGTCACAAAGGCCCTCAGTCCAGAAATCAAATATCTGATTTGCAGGAAACCTTTTTCTGTGGTTGTGGCCTTAGGGCTTTCCAAGGAGTTGCAAAAGATGTGGTCGAGTTATTTGTGTTGCTGTGATATTCCTTGTAACTCTCCTGTAAAAGGTTGCAGAAATAATTTTGCTTCCTATTGACTTTTATTTTCTGTTCAATAAACATTTTTTCCCTCCTCTGTCTCAAATGAGAGTTGAAAAATATAACTCAACTCTTTCAGTGGACAGTAAAAGTAACATCAAAATCTTGTGAGATGTGTAAGGCAGCTGCCTGGCATGGCAGATCCAGGGGCCTGTCTGGGCAAGAATACAGATAAGCCAGGTTTGCAAGTGGAAGGAAGGTGCGGTCAGATTTGTATGTCCCCAGAGTACATCAGCTTAAAGACTTGGCAGACACCAGATAGATGGGAGGCAATTCTACAGTTCAAATGGCTCCTATGGAATACCAGCAGGGACTCCCTTGGTGCCCTGTTCAGATTCCCAGGTTCCCTTTCACCAAGTCTGTGCATCCATCCCCCAGCTACTGCAGATGCTGCTGCTAACTTGTTATGCTTGCACCCTTCTGCTAGTGGTTTCCATTGGACAACTAGAGCTGTCTGATTCAGAGATCCCTGGGAGTTTATGTACCCTCCTTTCTGGTCTGTAGGCAACGAAAGGTGTACAAAAGCCCAGCTCCCTTGCCTCAGAACAGGGCAATCTTTGTGGTGCAGTTCATTCTCCAGTGTTCCCCATAGAATCAGGCTGAGGCTGGGCTTCTGAAACTCGTCTTTGTCCTCCTCTTTCTACCCTTGTTTTCTTTCCTCATTCAATAAACCAGTTGCACAAGAATCCCCATATCTACTTTTGCTTTTAGGGAAGCTGACTTGAACACTCCGTGTTAACGAATCTTGGGAAACACTAAGAAAAATGCTAGTCAAGCAAGTCTTCTTGTTCCCGACTTAGACTTCTCTGGTTCCTAATATGCTAAAGAAATTTGAGTGGGATATGAGGGCAGTGGAACTCTGAACACTGTCTCAACACTAAGTAGTGTCCTTCTCCATGACAGCAGACATGGAAGACCCCTAAAGCCTGCTGGGAGAAGATCACAAGTTGATGTTTTAGAAGCTGAGTTTCAGAACAGATGAAAAAATGTTCAAACGCATGCAACATTCGGAGCAGGTCCTCCACTTCCAGGAGTTGCTCCTTCTCATATTCTTGTACATACACAAGACTATGATATGTACAAGAGTAACCATTACAGCAGGCTAGATAACAAAAGGGGGAAATACCCTAAACGGCTGTCAATAGGGGACTAGTTAAATAAATACAGTAAATCCATTCTCTGGAATACAATGCAGCTATAAAAAAGGAGGAGAATGAGGACACTTTCTGAATGGATATGGAATTACCTCCAAGTCAGAAAGTTAGGTTATAAAAGTACAGAGCAGTGAGTGTAGGTATGCTCTTATCTGGCACAGGAAGGGAGGCCGACACAGAAGTGTGAAACAACTCCTAAAGGTTACACAAGAAACTGGTATCACCAGTAGCCTCCTGTATATTTCCAGAGAGGAAAACTGATAATTGGGGGACTTTGGTACATTCCGAATCTTGATCATGTAAATGTTACCTATTCAAAAAAGTAAATACAACTTAACAATGTACAACCACAGTTACTGTTTGCATCAGGATTTTGCTTTGGACTTGCTCCAAGAAAACCCCACGGAGAAGCGGCTGACAGCCTGGAGATGGAGTCAGTTTGTATAACTTACAAGATATTTATTTGTTTGTTTATTTAATTTTTCAAGAGATGGGTTCATGCTCTGTCACCCAGGCTGAAGTGCAGTGGCACAGATCAGAGGTCACTGCAGCCTTGAACTCCTGGGCTCAAGCAATCTTCATGCCTCAGCCTCTCGAGTAGATGGGCTCACAGGCGCGCACCACCACACTTGGCTCAGACAAGATAATTAAACTCCCTGACTCAGTTTCCTCATCTGTAAAGTGGGAATACTAGTATCTCATAGGGATATTGTAATCATGAATGAGTTCTTGCATGTAAAACAAGCCACAGGATGCCAAAAGCAATAACTTGACACATGGATTTACTCCATATGAATCTAATGATTATGTGACCAGAGCCCAGTGATAAACGTGGCCACTGCCCCTGCTGCCCCCTGCACTGCTATTGCTCCATCTTCCCTTGCTGAGGAGCAGCCATCAGAGCTCCAGCTTTGATGCAGGATAAAAAAGCTTTTGTGAGTGCGTTAGTTATCTATTGCTCTACAACCAAATACCACAAACTTGGCACCTCAACACAACATTCATTTATCATCTCATAGTTTCCATAGAGGAGGAGTCTGGGCAGAAGTCCACTGTTCAGGGTCTCACAAGACTGCAACAAGAGGTTGGCCAGGCTTGGGGTCCTCTTCTGAGCTCACATGGCTCTTAGTGGCTTTCAGTTTCTTGTAGCCACAGGTCTGAAGTCCCGTTTTCTTTCTTTCTTTCTTTTTTGAAACGGAGTCTCGCTCTGTCACCCAGACTGGAGCACAGTGGCGTGATCTCGGCTCACTGCAAGCTCCGCCTTCCGAATTCACGCCATTCTCCTGCCTTAGCCTCCCAAGTAGCTGGGACTACAGGTGCCCACCACCACGCCCGGTTATGTTGTATTTTTAGTAGAGATGGGGTTTCACTTTGTTAGCCAGGATGGTCTCGATCTCCTGACCTCGTGATCTGCCCACCTTGGCCTCCCAAAGTGCTGGGATTACAGGCATGAGCCACCGCACCCAGCCTGAAGTCCCGTTTTCTTGCTGGCTGAGGTTCCACTCACACTCAAGAGGATGGACTTACACAGGATGTGACTGACTAGGAGTCACCCTCAGGTGTGCGTACCATGGTGGGCTAGTGTGGGGGACTGCTTTCCGTACATAGAGAGACAGCACACCACAGTGGAAAAAGAAGACTTGCTGGACCTAGGTTCAAATGCTGGATCCACAACTTCATAGATGTATTCAACTTTGGATGGCTATGTATTTAACTTTTAACCTCTCAGCTCTGTTCAACCAAAAGGAGGAAAAACTGAATACTTCACAGAGTCATTAGAAGAGTTAAACAGGCTGGGTGCAGCGACTCACACCTGTAACTCCAGCACTTTGGGAGGCCAAGGAGCAGGGATTACTTGAGGTCAGGAGTTCGAGACCAGCATGGCCAACATGGTGAAATCCCATATCTACAAAATTACAAAAATTAGCAGGGCATGGTGGCATGCAACTGCAATCCCAGCTACTCAGGAGGCTGAGGCAAGATAATTGCTTGAACCTGGGAGGTAGAGGTTGCAGTGGGCCGAGATCAAGTCACCGCACTCCAGTCTGGGCAAGAGAGTGAGACTCTGTCTCCAAAAAAAAAGAAAAAAAAAAAAAAAAAAAAAGGAAGAAAAGGTTAAACAAAGGGAAATTGCATGTAAAATCACCAGACATAGTAGAGCAGGAATTGTAACTTTAGATCCCCTCTCTCTTCCCAGTCCTTCCTGGAGGAACTTAGAACTTAAAAATGAAGATAATAATAATGTTGGGTAATGTGAAAATCCTTCCTAAAATATGGCATATACTTAGTCCGTTCAATACCCCAGGGAGGGGTTTTCCCCACTCCAGTTGAATTCATCTCTGGCAAAGGATGAAGTCATCACTAGCACCTGCTGTTATGTCTCATAGCATCCCCTTCTAGATCTGCCACAGCCTGCCTATCAAGCAAGAGCCAAACGAACATACAGTACGACCAAGTAACGGACTGAATGCAGTGATCAAAACACCATTTTCAAACAGCGTTTAATGACACAGGACAATATACACAACATAATCATCATGAAAAAAATACCCCAAATTGTCCTTTTAAGAGCTCAAGTGGTGGACTTGGACCGCCTGGCTCCAAATCAAATCCACCTTCAGTATTTATGACTCTGTGCCTCAGTTTCCTCGGTGAATTGGAGATAATGATACGACCCACCCCATAATATTGTTGTAAGGATTAAGCAAGGTAACACATATAAAAAAATACCTAGCCCAGCCGGCACCGTGGCTCATGCCTGTAATCCCAGCACTTTGCGGGGCCAAGGTGAGCTGATTGCTTGAGCCTAGGAGTTCAAGACTAGCCTTAGCAACACGGCAAAACACTGTCTCTATAAAAAATTAGATAGGCATGGTGGCCTGCGCCTGTGGCCCCAGCTGTTAATACTAGGGAGGCTGAGGCAGGAAGATCACTTGAGCCAAGGAGGTCAAGGCTGCAGTGAGCAGAGATAGCGCCACTGCACTCCAGCGTGGATGACAAAGTGAGACCCTGTCTCAAAAACAAACAAGAACAACCAAAAGCAAAACAAAACAAAACAAAAACCACCTAGCCCAGTGGCTGTCACCTAAAGAAGTCAAAGTGCTGTTATTTAGTTAAGTACCACTCTCACAACTTTAGAGGAAACGTTTAAAGAGGCTTCTTCACAATGTTGAGAGCTGGCGCTGGCTTCTCAGGGAATAAAGGAAATCTGAAGAGGAAGAAGAGACTGAAAGTATTCAGAGGTCACACTACAGTAATTCTGCTTTCCAGAAGGCTCCACTTCACTCTGTACCCAAAAGCATTTAATTACTTTCTCCTTTTCCCCTTCCCATTTATTTCAGAAGGAACTTCATTTTTCTCTTTAAAAAAAATGAGCGGCCGGGCATGGTGGCTCACGCCTGCAATCCCAACACTTTGGGAGGCCAAGGTGGGCAGAACACAAGGTCAGGAGTTCGATACCAGCCTGGCCACATAGTGAAACCCCTCTCTACTAAAAATACAAAAGTTAGCCAAGCGCAGTGGCGGGAGCCTGTAATCCCAGCTACTCGGGAGGCTGAGGCAGGAGAATTGCTGGAACCCGGGAGGCGAAGGTTACAGTGAGCTGAGATCACGCCATTGCACTCCAGCCTGGGCGACAGAGCGAGATTCTGTCTCGAAAAATAAAATAAAATAAAATAAATAAGCATGACACAGCTTTTAAGCTTCAGAGCAACCCTTTGGAAGTAGTAAGTGGAAACTGCGGGTTACCGCCTTTCTGGTTATCAATCGGTCTTTCTAACCATCTGAAGTAAACTGGCAGGGCGCCTGTAATCCCAGCACTTTGGGAGGCCAAGGCGGGTGGATCACTTTAGGTCAGGAGTTCGAGACCACTTTGGCCACCATGAAGAAACCCCGTCTCTACTAAAAACATAAAAATTAGCTGGGCGTGATGGCCGGCGCCTAGAGCCCCAGCTACCTGGGAGGGCTGAGGCAGGAGAATCTTTTTTAACCCGGCAGGAGGAGGTTGCAGTGGGCCAAGATTGCACCACTGCATTCCAGTCTGGGCGACAGACTGGAGACTTTTTTAGACTCCGTCTCAAAAAAACCCAACCAAACAAACAAATAAACAAACAAAACCTTTGCTTAAAGTAAACTAAAGAGAGAGGGCTTGGCAGAGGGAGGAGGGTGAATGCCCCAGGAAAAGGAAGAGCCGCGTCACTGCCCTTGCTGATTTAAACACAAGCCAGGTGAGACGCGTTTTCTGCAGGAGGCTGAGAAGGGCTCTGCTCGCGATTTCCGCCCAGGAACGCGGGGTGCCTGGAGCAGTGCCCGCGTCTCAGGCCCTTTTCCCCTCCGCAGCCCCCAGGCTGCTGCCGGCGCTGGGCTCGAAGCCAGGCCTCTGCCGATCCCAGGAGTCGCCGCGGACGCGGCAAGCCCTGCCAGGGAATGAGCAGCGAGCCCAGGAAACCACTGAGCCAAAGTGGTAACAAAGAAGGCCAGCGTGCGCGGGCGGCGGCCGAGCCAGGCTTCCAGGGCCGCACGCTGGGCCGGGCGCGAGGCAGATGGCAGAGGGGAGGAAACAGATGGCTGTCCAGTGGCGCTGCACAGGAAGCGCCAGGGCTGGCAGGAAGACAGAAGGGCGGCCTTCGCTGCAACGAGAATTTAAATAAATACACCGGCCCACACAGGGAATCCCCCAGGATTCCAGGGTCCTGGCGTGCTGGCGGGGGCGGGGGTCTCTAGGGCCCCTGCAGTGGAGAAAACCAACCCCGAACCCCTCCTCTACCCCCTTTCGCCCTGGCTGCCGGGCAGCCTGGAGGACCTTGGGCTGGTGTTTCCATCCCTATCGCCTCACTCCGACCAGTGATTCCCAGCCGGAGTGTAAGTGGTTATTTGAGGTGTCCTGGATGGGAATTCTTGCCAGTGATTACTAAAGCCTTAAGTTCTGCTGCCTCAATAGATAAGGTCTTCCACAAGAGTGGAACTTCCATTCTTCAAATATATGCAGATAGATACTGAGGCCATTACTTAAGTATGAGAACATTTAAAAGCATTTTTGAATTTTCTAGTCTGTCACTGTTCCTTTTCCAAATCATCAGACACCAAAAATACGATTACAGCTTAAATACTATTACTACTGCACTTGGCTCCTTGAAACTCCTGGATGATAAAGGGGCACTCATTAATTTCTAGATGTTAAAAAGTCTAGAGAATTGTTTTATGCCAGCCACCTGAGTAGGGCAAGAGGCACTTCATTTCTCTCTCGGAAAAGGTCAGTGCCATTTATCCTTAAGAAGTATTTACAGACGTGTACACCAGGATTCTCTACAAGGAGGTTCATCACAGCCTCCTTTGTATGCAGGCAGAACTGGAAGCTCCCTGAGCCACAGTGTACCATGGTACACACAACCATGGTACCTCCATGACTGGCTACGACAGCACTCTTAGAAACCAAACTGCAGACGAACAAAATGCACCACACATTAAACAAACAGCAAGAGAAGCATTTACAGCCACGCATGGTGGTTCATGCCTGTAATCCCAGCACTTTTGGGAGGCCGAGGTGGGCGGCTCACGAGGTCAGGAGATTGAGACCATCCTTGCTAACATGGTGAAACCCCGTCTCTACTAAAAATACAATAATTAGCTAGGCGTGGTGGCCTGTATCTGTAGTCCCAGCTACTCGGGAGGCTGAGGCAGGAGAATGGCTTGAACCCGGGAGGCAGACGTTGCAGTGAGCCTGTACCATTGCACTCTGGCTTGGGCAACATAGCGAAACTCCATCTCAAAAAAAAAAAAAAAAAGAAGAAGAAAAAAAGAAAAGCATTTACAAATATGTATAGAATCATCCTAGTTTTGTTTAAAGCAAAACACCACCAGCCGGGCATGGTGGCTCACGCCTGTAATCTTAGCACTTTGGGAGGCCAAGGCAGGTGGATCACCTGAGGTCAGGGGGTCGAGACCAGCCTGGCCAACATGGAGAAACCCCATCTCTACTAAAAATACAAAAATTAGCCGGGTGTGGTGGCACATGCCTGTAATCCCAGCTACTTGGGAGGCTAAGGCAGGAAAATCGCTTGATCCTGGGAGGCAGAAGTTGCAGTGGGCCGAAACCGCACCTCTGCACTCTGAGATCACACCATTGCACTCCAACCCGGGCAACAGAGTGAGACTCTGTCTCTTAAATTAAAAAAAAACAAAAACCCACCACCAAAATTATGTGTATCTACTATAAAATAGTCTTACTTTTTAGTCTTGGGGAAGAGGGAGCGGGTGAATCTATTTTCTTCTTGTGCTCCCCAAAGTTTCCATAATGAACAAGTATTACTTTTGTTAGCAGGAATAAAGTCAGTAACTGATTTTATTATATTTTATTTTTGCATTTGTTTGGTTTGGTCACTGATGGAAAGTAGTTTCTTGTCAGGAATGGGCTGAGGTCAAAGAATCTTGGCAGTTAGGTTCTTTGCTGCTTTTTACTCTCCAACTTCCAGGAAGTAGGACGTGGGTGTGCAAACTGCACTTGGGAACCAAACTAGACCCCTGCCTCACCCCCGCCATACAGGTCTAAAGCAGAACATAAAGGGGCGGGTCTTTCTGGATGATGCTGGGCTATTCTGTGCTAACAGGTCTATTCACTGCTACACCAGAGGCAGACATCCCCCACAGCTGAATTCCACTTGGCACCGAAGCTGTGAACTCCCAAAGTGAAGCCTGGAATTGCCCAGGCCTCTTAGAGGGTCTGTAGGACCCACTCTCCTGACAAGAAACCTTAGTGTACTCCCCCTAGCACCCAGTCTGGGAAGGTTCCTTCCATCTTATTTCAGACAAAACACCCTTTTAGGATATAAAGTATTTTGCACTGTCAAAATTGCACTGTCAAAATTCCAGTTTGCATTACTATTCTGAAATGAATAAACTGTATATGTAATATAACCCTAATCCCTGTGACAATCAAAAAAAAAAGTTCCATAATATTCTAAAATAACCCCTAGGGGGCAGTACAGCCCCTAGTTAGGAGTCACTTCATGAATGGTGAGTTGATAGGATGTTTTGCTGATTTTTCTTCGACTAAGGACTATATATTCACCAAGATTTGGCAGACCCTGGGGTCTGGTCCCTGCATACCTCCAGTCTCATTCCCAATACTCCCACCCTGTTCTCTCCCCTCCAGCCCTAGAGAGACTCCTCCCTCCACTAAGAGCCAGGGTCCAGGCTCTTTCTTTTCTTTTTTGGGGGAATGGGAAGACAGGGTCTCATTCTGTCACCTAGGCTGTATGGAGTGCAGTGGCGATCACCACTCACTGCAGCCTAGACCTCTGAAGCGATCCTCCCATCTCACCCTCCTGAGTAGCTGGGACTACAGGCACGTGCTACCACACCCATCTAATTTTTGTATTTTTTGTAGAGACTGGGTTTCACCATGTTGCCCAGGATGGTCTCAAACTCCTGGGCTCAAGCCATCCACCTGCCTCGGCCTCCCAAAGTGCTGGGATTACAGGCATGAGCCACTGCGCCAGCCAGTGCTCTTTCTTCTGCTTGTGATGCAATTTCCTCATGCTCACATCAGATGTCCCTTCCTCAGAAACACCCTTCCTAATCCCCAAAAGGTCACACCCCCTAGTATATGCTCTATACCACTGAGTACTTCTCCTTCATAATTTGGAACCGGTTTGTAATTACATATTCATAACCATTTCGATTAATGTTTATTTTCTCTATTTGAGTATAAAGGGGCAGGGGCTCATCTGTCTTCTTTCCACAGTGCCCTAGCACACAGTCGTGATCACCTACTAGTTAGCTGATCACAGCAGGTGATCAACAAATATGTGCCAAATAAATAAATGAACCTCCCGGAAGACATTTAGATTTCCATCACTGCCGCTTGTGAAATACATTCTGATTCTCTGTCCATGTTATGGTTATGCAAATGTCACAGTCTGTTTTGCTGCACAGGCAGAAAGAGTCTATCTTGTTAATAGCTGTATTTCACATAACATAAGATTAAGAGCATAGCAGATGCTCAATGGATAAGATGGCACCCATTTCTAAATGTCTGGGATGGGATGATTAAGATAATTACCCCAATACTGGCTCATTTCTTGCTACATCTTTTTCCTTCCCATCCCTAACATATCACTTATCTCTGACTTAAACATATACTGAATAAAGGCAGTAAAGGGGTAAATGAGCCACTCCCAACCTGAAAAACTTACACTCATCTGTCAAGATGCAATTTAAATATCACCTTTGCCCTCTGACCCTCTTCCATAAGGTGGGCAACTATCAGAACTTTTACCTTCCTGAGCAGCCAATTTTGGTACTTGTTCATCCCCTCAGCTTGTCAGAGGCATCCTAACCAGAGTGACTCCATCTTGAATAAAGGCCGAGAGAAAGCCGAATCTGCTAGGTTACATTCCCGGGGGGTTGGGCACTCTCGGTCACAGATGTTTATGGCTGAGGGAATGAGTTAATAATTTTTTTTTTTTTAAGACAGAGTCTCACTCTGTTGCCAGGCTGGAGTGCAATGCCACGATCTCAGCTCACTGCAACCTCTGCCTCCCGCGTTCAAGCGATTCTCCTGCCTCAGCCTCCTGAGTAGCTGGGACTACAGGCGTGTGCCACCACGCCCGGCTAATATTTTGAATTTTTAATAGAGACGGGGTTTCACCGTGTTAGCCAGGATGGTCTCTATCTCCTGACCTAGTGATCTGCCCGCCTCGGCCTCCCAAAGTGCTGGGATTACAGGCGTGAGCCACCGTACCCGGCCCGAGTTAACAATATTAACTAACTAAATAAAGACCCAGAACTTATGGAAATGTCCCAGTACTTTAAGAAGAAAAAGTATTCTTAGTTTAAGAATAGGTTCTGCTTTTAAAATAATGGCCCACTCATAAATTCTTGCTAAGATCAATAATCACATAGGAAAGTAACAATACTAATAGCTTGTCACAAGCTGACCACAAGCTTTTGTAATAAAGTACACTATTTTTGATAACCTGTATAAGCAAGCATTGTATTTGCAATGGGTGCGTTCCTCCTTTTGCTTTCTGAAGACTCCCTACTCTGTAATTGAGTAGTCTCTAGTAGACTATCTTGACTTCCCTATACTCTACAACTTGCCCCGATTTTTTTTCTGCACGAGATCCAAGAACCGGCTGTTGGGATCTGGGACAAGACCCCTCTTCCCATGACAAGCTGAACCACAGATTACTTGAGGGCAAGAACTTCGTCACAGTCATCTGCTTCTGCACAAATGGAGATGAATGTGGCAGTTATAAATGTCTGCTGAATGAACAAATAGATAGGGAGTGTTGGTAGGGCCACAAGCCTCATCCTGGGGTCTCCTTAATCCCACAGCAAAGATATCTAGACCCCTTCAGACCCCAGAGCATCCCTTTCAGCTCAGACCCTTCAGGCACTCAGGGGATGCCCTTCAGCCCACCTTTTGTGACTCCTGCAGGGGACACCCCTTCTTCTAGGAGTGGATGTGGCGGGAACACCGCAGGGATTCCTGAAGTGTAGCTATTGCCTCCCCACACCCAGTGGCTGCATGCAGAGCACCTTGCCCCTCACACTCATCCACAGGTCTATTTACATAATTACATACCATCCAGTTCACTCATTTAAAGTGTAAATCTCAGTGGTTTTTAATATATTCACAGAGTTGTGCAACTATCACCATCACCAATTTTGTTGTTGCTGTTGTTGTTGTTGTTGTTGTTTTTGAGACAGAGTCTGGCTCTGTCACCCAGGTTAGAGTACAGTGACGCAATCTCAGCTCACTGCAACCTCTGCCTCCCGCATTCAAGCAATTCTTCTGCCTCAGCCTCCCCAGTAGCTGGGATTATAGGCGCCTGCCACCACATCCAGCTAATTTTTGTATTTTTTAGTAGAGACAGGGCTTCACCATATTGGTCAGGCTGGTCTCGAACTCCTGACCTCAGGTGATCCACCCATCTTGGCCTCCCAAAGTGCTGGGATTACAGGCATGACCCACCGCACCAGGCACTGTCACCAATTTTTTGAACATTTTCATCACCGCCAAAAGAAACCCCGTATCCATTATAGCAGTCACATCCCATTTCCTTTCAACCCCTGCTCCCTGACCTAGGTAACCACTAATCTACTTTTTGTGTCTATGCATTTGCCTATTCTGGACATTTCATATAAATGGAATCATATAACACGTGGTCTTTTGTGATTGGCTTTTTTTCACACCTTAGTGTTTTCATGGTTATCTATATGGTTACAGGCATCAGTACTTTATTCTCCCTTGTTATGACTGAATAATATTCAATTGTATGAATGTACCACTTAGTTTTAGTTGCTGCTTATACATTCATCATTTGATGGGCAGCTGTGTTGTTTTCATTTTCTGGTTATTATGAATAATACTATTATGAACACATATGAACGTGTAAGTCTTCATGTGGACATCTGTTTTCATTTTTCTTGGGTAGAGCTGGGAGTAGAAGTGCTGGGTCACATGGTAATTTTTGAGAAACTGCACAGTTTCCCAAAGTGGCTGCACCATTTTTGCATTCTCATCAGCACTGTATCAGAGTTCCAATTTCTTCACATCCTCCACATCTTCATCACTTGTTATTTTCTATTGTCATCTCCGTGGGTGTGAAGTGTTATCTCACTGTGGCTTTTATTTCCCTAGAACTATTAACAAGCAACAACTCTGCCAGAGTTATGAGTTTTAGAGATCAGGCCATTAGGCCTGGATCGGTTCCACCACTACTGCTAACAGATGTGTGACTTTAGTGTCTCTTTAACTCTTTAGCCAGTTTCCTTACCTATCAAACATGTTACTTCACTGGATTCTTAGAAACATTTCATGAGATTATACACACGTTTCATGAGATATACACCATATAAAATGGTATATAGTATATAATTACTAGAACATTATCAAGGACAGTAATAGGGCTAAAAAAATATAGCTATTAAAAAAAGAGTCTCATACAGGTGCAGTGGCTCACGCCTGTAATCCCAGCACTTGGGGAGGCCGAGGTGGACAGATCCCTTGAACCCCCAAGTTCAAGACCAGTCTGGGCAACATAACGAAACCCTATCTGTATCAAAAAATACAAAATGTAGCTGGGCATCATGGTGGGTGCCTATAGTCCCAGCTACTTAGGAGACTGAGGGAGGACAACCACCAAGCCCAGGAGGTCAAGGCTGCAGTGAGCCATGATGACACCACTGTCCTCCAGCCTGGGCAACAGAGCAAGACCCTCTGTCTCTCTCAAAAAAAAAAAAAAAAGAGTCATTTAGCCAGGCACAGCAGCTCACGCCTGTAATCCCAGCACTTTGGGAGGCACAGGCGGGGGTGCATCATGAGATCAAGAGATCGAGACCATCCTGGCCAACATGGGAAACCCCATCTCTACTAAAAATACAAAAATTAGCTGGGTGTGGTACTGCGTGCCTGTAGTCCCAGCTACTCGTGAGGCTGAGACAGGAGAATTGATTGAACTCGGGAGGTGGAGGTTGCAGTGAGCTGAGATTGTGCCAATGAACTCCAGCCTGGCGACCGAGCAAGACTCCCTCTCAAGAAAGAAAGAAAAGGCCAGGCGCGGTGGCTCACGCCTGTAATCGCAGCACTGTGAGACGCCAAGGTGGGCGGATCATGAGGTCAGGAGATCGAGACCATCCTGGCTAACAGAGTGAAACCCCGTCTCTACTAAAAAATACAAAAAAAAAAAAAAAATTAGCTGGGCATAGTGGTGGGCGCCTGTAGTCCCAGCTACCTCAGGAGGCTGAGGCAGGAGAATGGCGTGAACCCAGGAGGTGGAGCTTGCATTGAGCTGAGATGGCGCCACTGCACTCCAGCACTCCAGCCTGGGTGACAGAGCGAGACTCCATCTCGAAAAAAAAGAAAAAGAAAAAGAAAGAAAAAAGAGTCCTTTAAAGCCAAAAGTCAAAACTTGTGACTGTGTCTCTACTCTGAAAAGGAAGACCAAAGAAACTGAATTATCATGGCCAGAAGATTATAAAACTTACACATGTATAAATGACATGTCAAGTATACATATTCACTTAGAAACTCATTTTCTAGTAATGGTGGACCCAGAAGAGGCCCAAGACAAGGGAAGTCATTCTCCAATCGCCTTTGCAGCGATTTCTTAAGACACCGTGTTGGCAGATCTATTGATCAGATCATGATGAAAACATTTCATGAGAAGCTGAGGACAAAAGGGTCAGCCTGTTCAGCATGCAACTGAGAAATCAATGGTCAAAATGAGAGACCCATAGAAAGAGAGCCCAGTGGGTGGCATTAATTTAGCTGCTTCTGTCCTTCCCCAAAGTTAAAACTTGGCTAAACAAGCATTTTCCAGCAAAGAAGACAAATGAACCTCAAATGCCCAAGCAGAGCCTTAGAAAAGAGCAGAAGGGGGAAAATAGGGAGGAGTTAGACAAGAGGCCCAAGCAGATAGCCCTAACTAGGACTCACATGGCCATCCTGCAAGGGCAACTTTGCTCCCAGAGGATCTGATCAAACAAGCCTGCAGCAGTGATGGGGAACCCTCCAGGGCAAGTGTAAGACTCCTCAGCATGGTTTTAAGAGGGGCACACAGAGAAGCAGGAGCCACATAAAGAAATTCTTCAAGTCTTTGTTCTCTTTTTTGGAACAACAGGCCCCACTCTTGTCACTTGTAAATTGCCCCAAGGGCCACAGACCAGAGGCTAGCTGAGGAGCTTAAAATGAGATGGAGATTTCTCATCTCCCAATATCTTTATTCATCAAAATCATGGACCACATGAAGGCCTCTCATCTCCATTACCCTTTCTTTGTACCTTTTTTTTTTTTTTTTTTTGAGACAGGATCTCCCTCTGTCATGCAGACTAGTGCAGTGGTGCAGTTCACTGACCTTCTCGGCTCAATGAATCCTCTCACCTCAGCCTCCCAAGTAACTGGGACTAGAGGCCCCTGTCACCACACCAGGTTTAAAATTTTTTTTTGTAGAGATGGGAGTCTCACTATGTTGCCCAGGTTTCATCTCCATTATGTTTGTGTACCAAACTCATAGACCAACAAGGAGACTTTTCATCCCACAATATCTTTGTCCAGCAAACTCATGGGCCAAGATGGAGGCTTCTGATCCCATTCTCTGTCTACCAAACTCATCCCTTCCAATGCTCAGGAAGGGACCGTCTCACCCCAGCCCTTCTTTTAAGGATGGTGAGATGGGCTGATCTCTTCTATTTGGCTGATCAAATCTCTTAGCCTGGGCCAAAAAATGCCCTGCTCAAACCCAACAATGCTCAGCACCAGATTTTTTTTGTACGTTGCTAAAATGCCTCTATTCCTAATTTTTGGTCTATCTAGACACCCTTCTTAGGGAGGCAGGAACTCAGCGCCCCTTGTCTTTAGGTCTGGCCCAAGCAAGACATGAGGGCCACCTTATGCACACTCAGTGTCTGGAATAGCAGTGCTACGGATGCACAGACGTCCTGTGCCCAACCCCCTGGGGCCAGTCCACCTTAGTAGGCCCCAGCTTCTGGGTCTGTGACCTTGTCCAAGCCCCATACTCCTTTCCCCACACCTCTTTTTGAAACTTACCGCTCCCCTCCCCACCATTCTTGGTGCAAACATTACAATGGTGGAGAGTCACAAACAGCCCAACCCAGTTTCAAAACACATCATACAAACGGAAAAGGTGTTTTTTAAAGAAGAAAAAAACGGGAAGGGAGAAAAGAAAAGAGTGGGGAACAAGAGAATCGGCCAGGCAACGTCTGCCCTGGTAGAAAACCCTTGTGCTGAGCTGGTCACAGTCCAAGCCCAGACACTCATCCTGCCTGGCTCCACGGGTGACTCCCATTCAACAGTCTGGCTCCCCCACATGAGTACCAGCCCCTGAGAACAGGCCTTTCCCAGCTGACCACCTGCCCTCCAGAGTCCCCTGAGACCCGAGCCCTCCCTCGGAACTTGAGAGCACAGGGGACCAGGACGGCCGTCTCAGTGGTCCCAGTTCTTTTTCCCTACCATGGAACGCAAGACCCTCTGACCTCCTCCCTCGAGAGAAACTGCACACACAGCAGGGAAGCCCTGCTGCGCTGGGTTCAGAGGAAAGAGGAGGCCGTGGACGGGGAGGAGGTAGGGTTTCGCTGCCTCAGCGCCGCCGCCTGGGCGACTCTTCCACCCCCGACTCGGGTTCGAAGCGGCGCGGCCCAGAGAAGAGGAAGAAAGACGAAAAGGAACTTTGCCCGTGGCTTCAGTCAGTAGGAGGGTCAGGCTCCGCAGGGGGATGGAAGGAGAAACTTGCAACCCTGGCGACCTGGGTCCGCGGGAGCAAGGTCGGGGGCGGCGCTGGGGGCTGAGCTCCAGCGCGGCGGACTGAGCTCCAGCGCCGGGGCTGCGGCAGTAACTTTCCCGGAGGAAGCCTGCCGCGAACTTTAGCGACGCGGTCCCCCGCCCGCTGCGCGATGCTCCCTGGGCTCCGGCCGGGTCCAGCCGCCTGGCGCGTCCGCTCCCCGACCCCTGCTTTCCCGGGACGCCTCGTGGGACCTCGGCCTCGCGCCCCGCGCTAACTTACCATCTGCGCCACTTTCAGCAGGGCCGCCTGGGTCCGGGGATAGCTGGGGTCCAGCAGCCCCTCCAAGGGGCTCGCGCTGGGCTGGGCCGCGCCGGCCCCGGGTCCGAGCGCGCTGCCGCTGCTGCACGTGGTGCGGACGAGCCCGGCTCCGTGCGACATCGCGCGGCCCCAACTCGCTGGCCGCCTCCCGGGACAGCTGCCCAGGGGCCAGATACGGAGGGCGGACCGGGGGCGGGCGGGGGGCGGGCGCTGGCGAGGGCGGGGCGCCCGGGTCCCTGCCCCGCAGCCGGAG
>NW_016808905.1:638910-650654 GCF_001698545.2 Rhinopithecus bieti | reverse complement strand
GGCGGACCGGGGCGGGCGGGGGGCGGGCGCTGGCGAGGGCGGGGCGCCCGGGTCCCTGCCCCGCAGCCGGAGATTGGGAGCCGCCTACGGCGGGATTCAGCCGGTGACTGGCCGGCAGGCGCCTTCCAGAAAGGTAGCTGCAGTCCCGGCCCTCGTAGATGCGCGGAAGTTGAACTGGAGCGAGAGGAAACCGGATGCCTTGGGTCGTGGCCTCTCCGAAGTGGGTAAGGCCCGGACCACAGCTGGTACTGAGCCTCCTGGGATTTTGTGTGGGTGTGGCTGCGGATGTGTGCTGAGAGCACTTGACTGAAGTTTAACTTACATACAGTGCGATGCCCAGACCTTACGTGTTCAGCTCCACTAATTTTTATATGTATGTACACCTGTGTAACCGTCGCCCACATCAACAAATAGAGCGTGCCCATCACCCCAGAAAGTTCCGTGGTGGGCCTTCCTGACCTACCTTCCTTCCCTGTCCCCATTCTTAAGACCTCTCCCCATCCAGCCTCAGGCAACCACTACAGTGTATTCTGCTTTCTGTCACTGTAGGTTTATTTTGCCTGTCCTTGTACTTCATAAACTTGATACAGAGTATTCTCATTCAACATAACAAATTAGAAGATCCATCCTGTTGGGAATATAAGTAGTTCATATCAGTTCCTTCCTTTTTATTGCTGAGTAGTACTCCACTGTATAAAGATACCGTATTTTTAAAAAGTTTACCCAGTTGATGGACACCTAGCTTGCTTCCTACCTGCCTGCCTGCCTGCTTGCCTGCCTCTCTCCCTCCCTCCCTCCCTCCCTCCCTCCTTTCCCACCTCCCTCATTTCTTTTCTGGCTATAGTGACTATTCTGTTACAAGTTTTTTTTTTGGTGGATACAAACTCATTTCTCTGGGATAAATATCTGCAAGTGAACTTACTGGTTACAAGGGGAGCATATATTTGCTTCTATTAGAAGCTGTCAGCATGGGCAACATGGCCAGATCCCATTTCTACAAAAAACAAAAAATAAAAATAAATTAGCTGGGCTGGGCGCGGTGGCTCACAGCTGTCATTCCAGCACTTTGGGAGGACGAGGCGGGCGGATCACGAGGTCAGGAGATCGAGACCGTCCTGGCTAACACGGTGAAACCCCGTCTCTACTAAAAATACAAAAAAATTAGCCAGGCGTGGTGGTGGACACCTGTAGTCACAGCTACTCGGGATGCTGAGAATGGCGTGAACCTGGGAGGCGGAGCTTGCAGTGAGCGGAGCTTGCACCACTGCACTCCAGCCTGGCGACAGAGCGAGACTCCCTCTCAATAAATAAATAAATAAATAAATTAATTAATTAATTAGCTGGGCGCAGTGGCACATGCCTGTTTCAGGAGGCTGAGGCAGGAGGAGCCTTTGAGCCCAGGAGGTTGAGGCTGCAGTGAGCCATGACAGCGGCATTGCACTCCAGCCTGGGCCACAAAGCAAGACCTTGCCTCAATTAAAAAAAAAAAAAGAAAAGAAAAGAAAAAGAAAAAGCTGTCAAACAGCTATCCAAGTGACATTCTATTCTGTATCCCTTCTGGGTTGTTTGAAAAATGAAGAGGCCAGGCGTGGTGGCTCACGCCTATAATCCCAGCACTTTGGGAAGTCAAGGCATGAGGATCCCTGGAGGCCAGGAGTTCGAGGTTGCAGTGAGCTATGATCTTGCCACTGCACTCTTGTCTGGGGGACAGAGTGAGACCCTATCTCTTAAAAAGAAAAAGAAAAAAACATAAAAATGAAGACAGGCCCAAACAGGACTACCAAAACGAGGTATGTTATCCATGTTCCTGTTGAGCAGTGTCCCTGTGGCCATACTTATATTTATTCATTTGGAGATAACATCCAAAAATCTGGCTAGGTGCGGTGGCTCATGTCTGTAATCCCAAAGTCAAGCTGACAGGCCCAAGTTTGACACCAGCATGGGCAACATAGCGAAACCCCATCTCTACAAAAAATACAACAATTAATGGGGCATGGTGGCACATGCCTGTAGTCCCAGCTACTCAGGAGGCTGAGGTGGGAGAATCACTTGAGCTCGGGAGGTTGAGGCTGCAGTGAGTCGTGATCACAACACTGTACTCCAGCCTGGGTGACAGAGTAAGACCCTGCCTCAAGAACAAAACAAAACAAAGCGAAATATAAAACTACCTTTGTAAGTTTATTCCCTGCCAGTGCTGTCTTGTCATCAAAAGAGTTTTCAATGTGGCGAAGTCCTAATAAGTCTTGTTTGTGGAGGATACCCATGCAATCTCTGTTTTGGCAAGTCTTTTAGGTGATTCTGATGCACACTCAAATTTGAGAACCACTGTCATTGCCAGAGGCCACTGCAGTTGAGACATTTGGGGATTTATTACACTATTTATTCCACCTTTATGTACATTTGACAATTCTCATGACCAAAAAAAATTGCCTTCCATGTGTGTCTTCTCTGTAGAAACAGTCACAGCTGCCTGGTACCTCCATTTCTTTCTCTGTAATACAGGAATAATTGCATCTAGGGGCTGTTGTGATAATGTGATAGATAAGCAGGCGTGCTGTGACATTTCTGGCTCTATACCCACAGGCATGAAGTTAGCATTGTGTATCATTTTTTATGTAGATGTATATTTCACTCCTGTACTTGTCCAAGGCTTCAGGACCCACAATGGAGATGACAGGGCATCTTTGTTGAGATGAGGGTTTCAGGGAAGCAGAAAAACCAAGTGCTGGATCATTTCTCCTTTGAGGGGCCTTTATCCAATTCAGCAATCTTCTAACAGTGATTTTCAATGTATAGCCCCCCCAACCAGCAGCACCTGTGAACTTGTGAGAAATGCAGATTCTAGGGGCCCACTCTGACCTGCTAAATCAGAAACTCTAGGGGTAGGGCTCAGCAGTGTGTGTCCTGACAAGTCTTCCCAACCCTACCCTCACTCCCTACCCCCTGCACCACCATTCTCTGCAATTCTGATGCATACTCAAGTTTGAGAACAACTATCACTTCCTGAGTCTGCTCAGAAACATTGCTGGGCTTTTCTGCCTGTTGACTAATGCACTGCCCACCTCTGATAGGAAATAATCATTGTTCTGGACACTCTGTGTTAATCACTCTATTATGATCACTTAAGAGCTTGAGCAAGATGCTTGCCAGTGCAAGGGCCATTGCTGGCCTGACTTACAAGAAGAGGCTTCAGAGGCTTGCCAAGTGCACTGAGATGTCTACACTAGCATGTTGTCTGCTAGGTGTGAATAGCTGCCCCTTGGGAAAGCAAGGTCTTAGGCAAAGGGCTTCATAGCCCACTTTAAAGATGTCACACTCTAAGAGGGAGCCAGCCAGGTCAGTGGCCTCTGAATACCAGGTGAGAAATCAAGATGTCCAAATTCTCCTTTTCTGTGCACCGAGGGATTGCAGGTGGCTTATTAACAGTTTAAAGCTTCAATTCGAGTGGTACTCTGACTACAACTCTTCTTCACCAGTGTGCTTATGATGTTGTATCTGATCAGATATAATGAAAAAAGTAATAAAATTAGAGTTGACTCTGTATTAGTCACAGTGCTTTTGGTGACAGAAACTAAAATCAAGCAAAAAGAAGAGTTCATTCAAGCTGGGAGCAGTGGTGCATGCCTGTAGTCCCAGCTACTCAGGAGACTGAGGTAGGAAGATTTCTTGATCCCTGAAGTTCCAGGCCAGCCTGGGCCACATAGCAAGACCATGTCTTTAAAAACGAAACAAAAGAAAATAGGCTTGCCATGGTGGCTCATGCCTATAATCCCAATATTTTGGAAGGCTGAGGCAGGAGGATCATTTGAGGCCAGGATTTTGTGACCAGCCTGGGCAACATAGTAAGACCCCCATCTCTACAAAAAATCAAAAAATTAGCCAGGTGTGTAGTCCAAGCAACTTAAGAAGCTGAGGCGGGGAAGATTACTTGCGCCCAAGAGTTCAAGGTTACAGTGAGCCATAATCGTGCCACTGCACTCCAGCCTGGGCAACAGAGTGAGACCTTGTCTCAAAAACAAACAAACAAACCAATAAAAAGCAAAACAAAATAATTCATTGGCTTGAGTAACTGTGATATGCAGAGGTATATACCCGCTTCAGGCATGGCTGGATCCAGGTGCTCCTCAGGCACAGTCAGGACCTCCATCTCCTGGCTTCACTTTGCTCTGTGTTGGCTTTTGTGTCAGGCAGGCCCTCTCATGAGCTCTGACAGCTCAGGCTTACATAATAATCCCACCTTTGTTATAACAGCCTGTCTTTTCCACTGGCTCTGGTACTGTCTTAGTCTGCTTGGGCTGCCATAACAAAATATCACACACTGGGTGCTTCTCAACAAGAATTCACTTCACACAGTTCTGGAGACTAGAAGTTCAAAATCCAGTTGCCATCAGGGTTGGTTTCTGGTGAGGCCTCTCTTTTTAACTTTAGATGGCCACCTTCTTGCTGTGTCCACACATGGCCTTTTCTCTGTGGGCACGGAGAGAGACAGAGAGATCTCTGGTGTCTCTTCCTAAAGGGACACAGGTCCTATTGGATTATGGCTGCACTCTTATGACCTCATTTAACCATGTTATCTCCCCAAAGGGTCCATCTCCAAATATAGTCACATTGGGGAGTAGGGCTGCAACATATGTATTTGGGGCAGGGAGGACACACGATTCAGTCCATAATAGGCACTATCTCTCATTGGTCCAAATATGGGTCATGGTTCCATCTTTCAATGAATTACTGTGGCCAGAGGAGTGGAACATTTTTGGTGGCCAGGTCAAGTTCTACCTACCCATGAAGCTGGGGGTGGGATAGTTTCAGCCCAGTGGAACCACAGGAACTGAGTGAGGAAGGGGTGGTTCCAAAAAGGAAAATCAAGGTGCGAGTATCAGAAAGGGGAGTGAATATTAGGCAGTGTTATGGACTGAATGTTTGTGTACAGCATTTATAAGTTGAAGCCTTAACACCCAATGTGATGACATTTGGAGATGGGGCCTGTGGGCAGTAATGAGACTTAGGTGAGATCATGAGGGTGGAGCCCTCGGGGGGATTGGTGCCCTTATAAAAAAGACACCAGAGAGCCTGTGGCATTCTGTCCACCATGTGAGAATACAACGAGAAAGTAGCCTTCTGCAAGCTAGGAAGAGAGCCCGCAACAGGAACCAAATTGATGAGCACCTTGATCTTGTACTGTCCAGACTCTAGAACTATGAGAAAATAAATTTCTGGTGTTCAAGCCACCTGGCTATGGTATTTTGTTAGGAAGTCTGAGCTATGCCAGGCAGGCAAAGGCATCAGGTATCCATGAAACTCTTCCAATATCAGTCTTTAAAATCTTTTTCCAGTGAATTTATTTATTTTTTGTTTATTTCTTTAGTTATTTAGATGGAGTCTCGCTCTGTCGCCCAGGCTGGAGTACAGTGGCGCGATCTTGGCTCACTGCAAGCTCCGCCTCCCAGGTTCAAGCCATTCTCCTGCCTCAGCCTCCCGAGTAGCTTGGACTACAGGCACCTGCCACCACGCCCAGCTAATTTTTTGAATTTTTAGTAGAGACGGGGTTTCAAGGTGTTAGCCAGGATGGTCTCGATCTCCTGATCTCGTGATCTGTCCGCCTCGGCCTCCCAAAGTGCTGGGATTACAGGCATGAGCCACCGCGTCCGGCCTCCAGTGAATTTTTAAAAGTTTATTGGGTTCTGTAAATCAGTCAAACTCTCAGGTCCTTCTGAGAATCACCAATCAGCTGCCTTATATCCATTAGAAATTTATTGCATCAGGGTGGCTCCTGAGCCAAGGGCCACCCATCAGTGGGTTGGCCAGTAGTGTTTGGAGTGGCCTTATAAGGGAACTTTGCCTAGTAAGAGTGGGAGCTCCACTGATGATCCTGTCTCCTGCGGAGTTTGAATGTGAGGCATTGAGAGGGATTTAGCAGTTGGGACATAGAGAGAAGGTGGAAGCCAGGAGGCTGGATGGGCCATAGGAGGAAATAAGAAGGGCAGAGCAGAAGAGAGTGGCTGAGGCCCAGCAGAGGGAGAGCAGCATGTGCCCACCACAGCAGGCCCAGCCAGGACACCTGGTCTTTAGGGCCAGGTGGGACCCTGAAACGTTTGTCTTTGTGCTGCCTGGCTGTGTGACTGAGAGGCAGGACTCTGGAACCAAACTGCTTGGGTTTGGCCCTTAGTTCCATCACTTGCTAGATGTGCAACCTTGGGCAAGCCTCTCTGAGCCTCCATTTCCTTCTCTGTAAAGAGGAACAGCAATAGAAATGACCCCTCAGGGTAACTACGAGATCTAAATGGGATAAGAAATGTGGAAACTGCCTAGAGTAGCGTCTGGCTCATAGTAATAAATGTGACCTAGTTTGTCATTTTTCCTAAGTCCTTATGTATCGAACAATGAGGATTCACTATCTGAGGGCTGAGGGACTCCTGTGGGTTGCTATTTCCATAACCATAAGCATCAAAGACCATCTTTAAGGGTGAAATAAAAGACTTTTTGGATGTAGGTAATCCAAGGAATTTTGAGAGCTGCTGGGGAAAAGTTTTACTGAGAGAGGAAGGGAGGAGAGGAGGATTCACCTTGTTATTTGCTCACAACCCTCACTCAGCAAATGTTACTGAGAGCCTTCCCCATGCCTGACCGAACACTTCCCAGAAGAACTCCCTCCCCCAGGGAGTCTGTAACCAGAGCAATACAGGAAAATAGAGTCAGATAACTGAGGAAGCTGTGGTCGTCATCTCCGTTGGGAGGAGTAGAGGTCTGGGCTAGATGGTTCCCTGTTTGTGTCCAGTATTATTTAGCAGAGTGCCCGGCCCAAAGTAGTACTCAGTTTATATTTGTGGGATTAATGCAGAGCTGTAGCATCCCTGTAAGGGACGACCCAAAGCTGGGAGTAACCAGCTTGTCTTGAACTGGGAGGAGAAAGTTTCAAAAAAGAATTTGTGCTTGGAACTAGGTCTTGTAGGGCGATTAAAAATATATGGGGTGGGCAAAAGAGGGAATGACACATGTCAAGAAAGGAGGCATGAAACCGCACCATGGATTCCAAGTGTTCCCAGTCCTTTGGTGTGACTGGAGTGTGGGGACATGGGGAAAAGGGCTGGGGGCCTTGGCTGGAGAGATACCACAGGACCGTGGAGGCCCACCTTAGGATTTGTGCTTTATGTAGACAATGAACACTGTGAGGATCAAAGGGGTTAAGATATGTCAAATGCTGAGAGCTGTTGCTGACAGTAAGATGATGAGTATGATGATGATAATGAGATCTCTGTCTTATCTTTCCTTATCCCATGCTGTCATTTGCAATTACCTGTGAAACCTATGAAAACTGTACCTGCCCAGGCTCAGCCTTGGAGATTCTGATTCAGTGTGCTCAGGCAGGGGCTGGACATCCATGTTCGGGAAGAGTTGCACAGGTGATTTCGATGCATATATGACTCTGGTTGAAAACTGCTAACCTGGCAAATGTCCACCAATCTCACAAAGTCCAGCCAAAATGTTATGGCCTCTGAGAAGCCTTCTTTGAGTGATGAGTAATCCCCATGGCAATATTTACTGAGCATCGACAAAGTGCCAGGCCCTGTGTCAGGCACATGAGTACATGTTCTTTGCCCAGACTGAGAAAACAGGCAATATGTATGATAAATGCTAATGATAAAAGTGGGGTACTATGGGAGCCCATGGGGTGATACCTTACCCTGTCAGGGATGTGATGGGGAAGTCAGGGAAGGCTTCCCGAAGGAGGGGCCATCTTAGCTGCATACTGAAGGATAAAGATGTGTTAACCAGCCTTGGGTGGGTAGAGAGGAGAGTTCCAGGTGAGTACTTGGGCATGACAGATTAGAGGGTATGAAGTTCATGCAGGCTTAAGCATGAGGTCCAAGAAGTAGGAGGTGCTACATGAGGCTAGATAGGTGGCAAGATAATATGGCAAATGTGGGTGAGCTACCTCACTCCTGTATGTGCAGCCAGCCCTCTGCCCACACTGGAAGTGTGTGTGACATATCTCACTTAAGTCTTGGCTGACTCTTTTGAGACTGGGAGCTCATAGAAAGAAGAAGTCATGTGTGGAAACTCAGCAGTCAGGGTCATGCTGCCTTGGGTTTAAATCCTAAATCTGCCCCCTACCAGCTCTGTGGAGTCGGGAAATTTCTAAACCCAGATGGGACAGATGGGTCACGCTTTCCCATCTGTCCCAATGGGGATGAAAACTCATACCTATGTTTCCTAATCCAATTATTTTCTGCTGCAAATCAAAGCAACACAAAGGTTTGTGGCTTAACATAATCTGTTGTTACCTTTCATGGTTCTGTGATTTGACTGGGCTCAGCTGGGTGGTTCTCATTTGGAGTCTCATGCTGTTGTAGTCAGAATGTAGCTGGGGATACAGTCATCTGAAGGCTCAGCTGGGTTGGACATCCAAGATGGCTCTCACATGGCTGACAGCTGATGCTGGCAGTTGGGTGGGAGATCAGTGAGGGATGTCACTGGAATGCCCACGTGTGGCCTCTCCACATGGCTTGGGCTTCTCAGAGCATGATAGCTGGGTTCTGAGAGGAAACATTGCAGAGCAGGTATTCCAGGAAGCAAGAAGAAGCTGCCAAGACAGATGAGGACTACGCCTGGAACTGAACATCATTACTCCCTCTGTATGCTACTAGTCAGGGCCTGCCCACATTGAAGAGGATGCTGAAATAAACTCCACCACTGAATTAGGAAGGTATATGATGATATTGTTGTGATCATCTTTGGAAAACACAATCTGCAAAGCCTTCTGTGGGGATTCAATAAATTAAGGCATGGAAAGTCCTCAGCACAGTGCCTGGCACATACTAAGTCTTCTAAAGTGTGCAGGCTCTTGTTGGCCTTCATCCTGACATCCTCAGCACCAATCACAATGCCTGGTATGCAGTAGTGGAGCTTTATAATTTTTAAATTAGACAGGGGGAGACGTGTTTACTATTTAGTTATGCTTAATGGTTGTGACTGTCATTAAACAGGGAAGATCAACTTCACTCTTCTATTAAATTGAGTCTAACTCTAAACATGAAAGCTCAGTCTGCATTATTTGTTGAGCATGCAGAATAACTGTCTACTTAAAAATGGGCAACAGGCCAGGTGTGGTGGCTCATGCCTATAGTCCCAGCACTTTGGGAGGCCCAGGCAGGTGAATCACCTGAGGTCAGGAGTTCGAGACCAGCCTGGCCAACATGGTGAAATCCCACCTCTACTCAAAATAAAAAATTAGCTGGGCGTGGTGGTGTGCACCTGTAATTCCAGGTACTCGGGAGGCTGAGACAGGAGAATTGCTTGAACCCAGGAGGCGGAGGTTGCAGTGAGCCAAGATTGTGCCACTGCACTCCAGCCTAGGTGACAGAGCAAGACTCTGCCTCAAAAAAAAAAAAAAAAAAAAAAAAAAAGTGGGGAATAAATTAGAGGAAACATATGGGAATTCAATAAAAAAGTGGAAAGAGCACTGGGTTCAGATTTAGAAGACCTGGATTGGAATTTAGGGGCCTCAGAGCCATTCTGCATGTCAGTCTCCACATCTGCAAAATGGGGTTCACATAGCTTACCTCACTGGGCTAAGGACTAAATGAAATTTTACTTATTCAGGTATTTGGTGCCCATTAGTGACCTCTGAAATAGGCTGGGATGAAAGTGGTTGGGCCTGGCATGTTGGGAGTATTGGCAGACAAGTGCAAACAGCACTTTGAGCCAGAACCTAGCAAAAACAAAACAAAACAAAACACCCCTCTGGGTTGCCCTTGGCTTAGTCCCCCCCTCTTTTGTGTAGCCCTCACCCAGCTTACGTGCATTGTCCAAATGCACGTAAGGGTCCCCTCCGGTTCCCAAAACAGAGCTCTGTGCACAGTTGCGGGCGGACAATAAAATTTGCTAACAATTGTTTCCCAGCTCTGTCCACTTGTACTTAGTTCCAGCTGGCAAGAGATGATTTGGCGCTGAACTGCACAGGTGGTCCCTGCATCACCCCATCTCCCCGCAATGTATCTCTAGAAAAACCAACATAAAGTTGACTATCAACCAGCAGACAGATCACCACTGATGTTTGTGTGCTTCGACATGATTGGCAAAGAGAAGGTTTGACATTGGCCAGTGAGGGCATGGTGACATTTCATGGGTCAGGCAGCGAAGCTTTAGACAGCTGACTCTCATTTTTTGATGATTTCCTGTGTGATTATTTGCCGTGTCTCCCCAGGTAGACAGACCGTGGCCTCCCTGCGGACGTTTCGCTTCATGAGTGCTCTGTATTGGTTATAACTTGCAGGAGGGTTGCTTCCTCATGCTTTTGGCTGTACCTGTAGAAAGGGCGGGACAAGGGGAGGAACCCCTCATTCCGTAAGCAGTGAGAAGGTCTGCGTTAAGGCCAGTTTTGCTTCGCTTGACCTCTGGAATAAGCAAGTGGGACTCCAGCTGCTGGTCTGCCTGCCTGCAAGTGACATTGTCCAGACCTCAGTGATTGCATTTGTGAAATGTTCACCCAGAAATGGGTTTGAAATGTTGAGAAAGGTCATCAAACACCAAACAAGTGTAGGGCATTATTAGTCTTTATGCTAATGCTTTCTGCCAGAACTGGTCCTACCAGGCTGGATTTGCAGTGGTGCAATCTTGGCACACTGCAACCTCCGCCTCCTGGGTTCAAGCCATTCTCCTGCCTCAGCCTCCCGACTAGCTGGGACTACATGTGCAAACCACCATGCCCGGCTAATTTTTTTTTGTATTTTTAGTAGAGATGGGGTTTCACCATGTTGGCCAGGATGGTCTCGATCTCTTGACCTCATAATCCGCCCACCTCAGCCTCCCAAAGTGCTGGGATTACAGGCGTGAGCCACCATGCCCGGCCTAGAACTGGTACTTCTTTATGAAGCTACCAGCAGAGAAAGGAGAGGAAAAAGTGGAGACGGAGAGACAGGGAGACAGACAGAGACAGAGGGAAAATACATGTATCTGGGGAGAAAAAAGCATTACCATTTGTTATGGGCTAAATTATGCCTCGCCTGATCCGCCACCAAATTCGTATGCTAAAGGCCAAACCTTCAGTACCTTGGAATATGACTGTATTTGGGGACAGGGCCTTTAAATAGGTAATTAAGTTAGAATGGGGTTGGTAAGGTGTGCCCTAATTCAGTATGACTGGTGTCTTTGTAGGAAGAGGAGATTAGGAACAGGCGACACAGTGAGAAGGTGACTAAGTGAGGACACTGAGATGGTGGCCGTCTGCAAGCCAAGGAGCAAGGCCTCAGAAGAAACTCAATCTGCTGACACCTTGATCTTGGGCTTCTAGTCTCCAGAACTGTGAGAAAATAGATTTCTGTTGATTAAGCCACCTAGTCTGTGGTATTGTGTTACGGCAGCCCCAGCAAACGAATGTACCATTTATGTTTTGCATTCAGGACCAATCAAGAATTCTTTCAGAAAACAAATCTCTTGATCATTCTCAAAATATCAAAAGTGTTTTATAAAACATTAAAACTGTTTTATCCTTAAAACTTGGGAATATCTCTTTGCCTTTTTTCTGAATGTAAATATATTATAAAACTCTAAACGTTATAGTAACAATAAAAAGGAAACAAGCAAGAAAAATAAAAGCCTTTTAACTAAGGCTTAAACTTTTTTTTCCCCTGTCTATCTGAAACTTTGTACCCTTTGACCAACATTCCTCTCTCCTCCCCTCAGCCCCTGGCAACCACCATTCTATTCTGCTTCTATGGAGTGTGACTTTTTTTTTTTTTTTTTTT
>NW_016808905.1:591008-637506 GCF_001698545.2 Rhinopithecus bieti | reverse complement strand
TTTTTACATTTATTTAAACAGAAAACGTGCACACCAGCTGTCTACTCATTTTCTTCACTGCGCAGCCTGGCATTGGGGTTGGTGACTCTGATGGCCAGCTGGGCGGCTCTTTCCACGATGGCTTTGCGGTTCTTGGAGGAAACATTGTGAGCAATCTCGGCACAGTAAGATTTGTTGCACATCAGCAGCACTTCCAGCTCCTTGACGTTGTGGACCAGGAACTTCCGGAATCCACTGGGCAGCATGTGCTTTGTTTTTTTGTTGCTCCCATAACCAATGTTGGGCATCAAGATCTGGCCCTTGAATCTGCTACGAACCCTGTTGTCAATGCCTCTGGGTTTCCGCCAGTTCCGCTTAATTTTGACATATCGGTCTGACTGGTGCCGGATAAACTTCTTGGTTCTTTTTTTGACGATCTTGGGCTTCACAAGGGGTCTGAGGGCGGCCATGATGCCGAGGAGGAGATGGCTGCCACCCCATCCCTTATTTTATCTTTTAAATTTTATTTATTTTTTAGAGACAAGGTCTTGCTCTGCTGCCCAGGCTGGAGTGCAGTGGCGTGGTCATCGCTCACTGCAGCCTCGAACTCCTGGGCTCAAGCAATCCTCCCACCTCAGCCTCTCAAGTAGTTGAGACTATAGGCATGTGCTACCGCACTAGGCTAATTTTTCTGTTGTAGTTATTTTTTTTTTTTTGTAGAGACAGGGTCTTGCTATACTGCCCAGGCTTGTCTCGAATTCCTGGACTCAAGCAATCCTCTTGCCTCAGCCTCCCAAATTGCTGCGACTACAGGCACATGCCATCATGCTCAGCTATCCCTTATTTTTAAAAAGTTAAAGTCCCGTATTATTTAAGAAATCACAGAAGACTATTACATGCTATACATTCTCTAAGTATGATGAATGAATATTCTAGAATTGTGTAAGACAGTAGAATAGTGTGAATGCAAGAACTTCTCTCCATGTAGGCTGGGAATATAAATGTAAATTCTCATAGTTTTTTTTTCCTACTATACATAAGTATACAGATGTAAATTTTCACAATAATCTTGTTACTCAAAATTTGTAAATGAGGGATTTGCAGGCAGGCAGCCATTGAGTAGATAACCTTTAAAGACTGAAATCCACCTCTTTCACACTTAACTCTCTTTCTTACTTTATCCATGAAATCTTTCATAAATGAGATAAATGATGACCAAAGCTGACTACGCTTCCTTCTGAAAAAAAGGCAAAGGCAACAGGTGCAGTCCTCTCAGTGGTTCTCATGCAATTGCCCAGGCTGCTTATTTGCCTTTGCAAAGAGGCTGGAAGATTTTAATTTTTCCATAAATAGGATCCTGATTGTTTCAACCTACTAAGACTACTGCTTTATCTTGTCTTTTAGTTAAAAATATTTCCAGATTATGAATGTGTTTTATGCTTACTGGAGAAAATTGGGAGAAATACAGAAAAACAAAATAAAAAATCACCTTGCAATCCTGCCACTCTTTACTACTCAAGTTTGCTCTGCCTTTTGTAAATTCGAAGTTACACCATAAATATTTTCTACTAAAAGCTCCTCGTAAACAGTTTTTAGTGCTACTGATATTTCTGTGTGCACAACTTTTCTCCATTATGTATTTTTAGAAAGACAACATGTTAACTGATCTTCGATTTCATAACCAATCTAGCAACCACGGTTCAGCACAGCTTGAGAAATGTATCTGTTAAAAATACAAAGTGGAGTCATTAATAATGGTGTTAGCTGATTCTGATTCTGAATAATCTTGGGAGGGGATATTGGGAGTACAGTAATTTCTAAAGGCTCATTGAGTAGATTTAACTACTTACTTCAGCTTTCTCCTACCGTTAGGGTTTTAGGCTAACTCCAGTTGTTTCCCTGGATTAAACACATGATTAACATCTTTGTGCATCAATCTTAAACTCCTAAGAGATACATCCCCAAATCAAGGGAACAAACATATACACGACTTTTCATATATAATGCCAAATAGATTTCTGGAAATGTACTACCTTATCCCCACACCTTGCAGAGTTTTCACTTAGTTCCGTTCCTCGCAGTTCAGAGGTCTTCAGTAAACTAGGCTGGAGGAGTTGGGACGGAGTGAGAAAATCTGTGTCAGCCCAAGCTATTCTAACTGTGTAACCATGGGCAAGTCATTGACCACTCAATGGAGCCTCCATTGTCCCTATCAGATAAATGGAGCAGTGGACACCTGCCTAATGTAAGGCAAAGATTTTTTTTTTTTTTTTTTTTTTTTTTTTTTTTTTTTGAGATGGAATCTTATTCTGTTACCCAGGCTGGAGTGCAGTGGCAAGATCTTGGCCTACTGCAACCTCCGCCTCCCAGGTTCAAGAGATTCTTCTGCCTCAGCCTCCCGAGTAGCTGGGATTACAGATGCCCAACACCACGCCCAGCTAATTTTTTGTATTTTTAGTAGAGACGGGGTTTCACCATGTTGGCCAGGCTGGTCTCAAACTCCAGACCTCAGGTAATCGAACCGTCTCGGCCTCCCAAAGTGCTGGGATTTATGTGAGCCACCGCACCCGGCCAAGGCAAAGATTTGAGGATCAACCGATATTATGTTTGAAACTCAAGTATAAAGTTGTAGGGTGAGTCGTATGAAATTGCCATTTTTGTAGGACAGAGTCTAATAGTGACCATTTCACATGGCTCAACCTAATACCGTATCATTAAATGGTTGGAGGTTATTCGGCCCCACAGCTCATAAACAGTCATTTCTATATTCTAGAAACCCATGTACTGGTTGTGTGTTTTCCCAGGTACCCAGTTCATTAGCCAACTGGTAGCTGCTATTTATCAAACACTGTTCTGACAATCTATTTCTGGGCAACACAGATGCATCCACAGATTCAGCTCTTCACTTCCAGGTTCCTGGTGGCCTCATCACCCAGCTGTAGCCTCCTGCATCTCCTGGCAGTCTCTCATCCCCACAGCTGTCATTTCACAGACCTCTCTTAAGCTTGCCCTCTCTATTGGTTTACCTCTATTGTCTTCTGACTTGATAACCCTTCACGGTGTTCCAGGACTCTTCTTTGACTTCCTAGTCTTTTCACTTCAGTAGACATTTACTTGAACACTTACTACATTCCAGGCACTGTGCTGAGCTCCAGAGGGAAGATGAGGATGAAACCTTACCTTCCCAACTCTCCAAAAGATCACAAACCAGATGGGACATAGGAGGTAATAAACAATTCAACAGCATGGCAGATGGGAGAAGGGCTACAGTGGACATTTTTAAATATCCCACTTTTTTTTCTTTTAAAATCAACTTTATCAACCTATAATTTATATTCCAATACACCCATTTTATGTGAATATTTTGTGAGTTTTGACAAATGTATACACCCATGCAATCCCCACCACAATCAAGATGTAGAATATTTCTGTCACCTCAGAACATCTCCGTGTGCCCCTTTCTAAGCCAACTGCTCCATCCCTATTTCCAGGCAACCACTGATCTGCTTCCTGTCACTATAGCTTTGTTTTGCCTTTTCTAGAATTTCATATAAATAGAATCAAATGATTTTTTTGGTCTGGCTTCTTTCATTCAGCATAACGTTTTGGTGATTCATCTACATTGTTGCCTGTATCAGTAGTTTGTTCCCTTTTATTGCTGAGCAGTATTCCCTTGTAGAGATACACAATGTATTCATTCACCATTTGATAGACATTTGGGTTGTTTCCAGTTTGGGGCAACTATGAATACAGTCACTATGCATATTCTTGCACAATCTTTTGGTGCATATATTTCTCATGGGTAGATATCTAGGATTGGAATTGCTGGGTTGTAAGTATGGTTTAACTTTGTAAGTAATTATACCATTTTACATTCCCACCAGCAATGTATAAAAATTCCACCTGGTATTTAAAAAAAAAATTTAGCCCTTCTAGAGGGTGTGAAATAGTATCTCATTGTGGTTTTAATTGCACCATATTTGATATCTAAGTTCTTTTTCCTAAATGCCAAGAGTTTAGGTCTAGACCTCATTCCCAGCGTTCGTTGGCACTTAATGCTCAACTTACCTAGAGAGAGAGAAGCCACCTCTCCAGTGACTATTTGCCTTTACGACAACACAACACGGTGGAATTCTCCTAAGTTAAAATGGCTGGAGGCCAGATGGCTCGTGTTCCTCCTCCACACTCAGCTTTCCTATTGCAATGGCCAAAGACAGGTCACGCAGTGCTCCTTTGAGTACCCATCCTCCCAGCTCTTTCTCTTTCTAGAATTTTCCCATGCTATTGCCACCTTCAGCAATAACTTTAGGAAGGCCTGAGTCACTCTCAAATGGACTCTCAGAATGTCCCTTTATGTACCCTTCTACTGCTAAACAGCACTGGTGCTAAAGGTGGCTCCTCTTATCATCACTACCATCTATACAGGCCCCTGCGGTGACTTGCTTGAAAGCTGTTTGCCAGGATGTCCTGTGTAATGGTTATGATGCATGTTGTTGCAAGTAATGGAAATTAGTTTAAGTGGGTAGAAATGCTCATGTAATTGCAAAGTCAAAGCTTGGTAGCATTCAGGGCTGAATTGATTCAATGGTTCAATGATGTTGTCATTGATGAAGTTTCTTAACACCCCTTTACTCTTCGTTACTGTTATCCTATGACTGACGCCCCCTTGTGGTCACAAAATATTTGCAAATGACTTTCTGGCTACATATTTTCTTACCCAAGGAGAGGACTGTTGCTTCTAAGAGTTCCATCAAAAGAGCTGCAGGCCAGGCGCAGTGGCTCACATCTGTAATCCTAGCACTTTGGGAGGCACAGGCAGGTGGATCACTTGAGCCTGAGAGGTTGAGACCAGCCTGGACAACATGGCGAAACCCTGTTTCTACAGAAAATACAAAAATTAGCCAGGCGTGGTGACACATGCCTGTAGTCCCAGCTACTCGGGAAGCTGAGGTGGGAGGATCATCTGAGTCTAGGGAGGTCGAGGCTTCAATGAGCCGTGATTCTGCCACTGCACTCCAGCCTGGGTGACAGAGTGAGACCCCGTCTCAAAGGAAGAAAAAAAAAAAGAGTAAGCACGGATTTAATAATTCCACAGTGTATACAAAAAACAAAACATCACATTGTGGCCAGGCACAGCTCATGCCTATAATCCCAGCACTTTGGGTGGCTGAGGCACAAAGATCGTTTAAGCTCAGAGTTCGAGACCAGCCTGGGCAATGTAGTGACACCTCATGTCTACAAAAAAAATAAAAAGTTAACCAGGTGTGGTAGTAGACGACTGTGGTCCCAGTGGTCCCAGCTAGGCTGAGGTGAGAGGATTGCTTGAACCCTGGAGGTTGAGGCTGCAGTGAGCCATTATTGTGCCACTGTACTCTGGGTAACAGAGTGAGACCCTGTCTCGAAAAAGATAAATAAATAAATAAATAAATTAATTAATTAAAAAGAAACCCCCGCCAAAGCCACATCACATTGTACCCACAAAATACATACAATTATTGTCAATTAAAACAAAACATTTTAAAAAATGAAGGAAAGGGAAATCATTTGTTGAGCACCAACTGTGTGCCAGGTGCTTTAAATACATAATACATTAACCCCAGCAGTTAATATGCTTGCTCTCCACACTTGCTAGCTAGATGACTTTTATAACATTTTATAAAATTGCTTAACCTCTTTGTACCTCAGTTTCCTCATCTGTAAAGTGAGGATAATCTAGTATCTACTGTGCAGGGTTCCCCTTCTGAGAGTTAAATGAGATAATAGATGGAAAGCCCTTTAGTACAGTGCCTGGCATAAAGGGTCAATGTATATTACGTAACACACGTACACAGCATGCCTCTTTCCCAGAACTCCCAAGCAAGCCCTGGGTCACATGACCATCTCTGAACCAATCACTGTGGCAGAGGGTGATCTCATGCTGGTGAGCTGAGGCAGAGCTGTAGGCTACATTCCTAGAGTGCTAATGGAGTCGGCCTCTCACAAAACACTGGGGCTATAAGAGGGTGTTCTGGATACTGACTAAAAACTAGGGCAGTTTGAGACTATGAGGAGGGAGAAAAGATGCTGGGGAGGCAGCCACAAGGTTCACTATGCCCTGGGTTCATTTAGCTATTCTGAATATTCTAGCAAAAACAATTCTGGCATAGATAGGAAAGTTTTCTCAAAACATTATCTTCCAAATGGAATATCTTTTTAATCAACACCTTTCTTCCCACTTACCTTCCTAAGTTTCTGTGATGCCAAGCACTTTCTCTCAAACCCTATCTTCTTTTATATTTACCAAAAACCCAAGTTTATATACTCCCCAACTTATAACAACATACATTATAATCTTCCCCATTATTCTAGGTCATCATCAACACTGGAAGTTATCTTACCTTCCTTCCCAGGTGTCTGCTTACAATTCACATCAGCGGCAGGTGTTGCCAGCAGAACATTCATGTGCAGCCAAGTTAACACGTGCTCAGGCTGCCACCTTTCAGAGTGTGTGTGCTTGTGTGTGTGCGCATGTGCTTGCATGTATCATATGTCCAGATTTTTTGTGTGTGTGAAAATTTATCTTTTCAATTAAATTTCAATAAAACTAATTTTGTTTTTCTGTGAAAACTCATCTTTTCAATCAAAATAATAATTGTCCAGAGGACAAAAATATGGACTTTTAAGTTGATTTTCTACTCAGGGCTGCATCTTCAGTTAGCATTTCTAAATGTGTACCTTCTATTACAGAGATACTTCATGTATTTATAATCTTTTTTGTGCTGTTGCCCTGAAGGGATTTTCCTGTGAAGGCAGCAACTTAAAAAAAAAAAAAATTACTGATATCGAACATCCTCTTCTCTAGATTTTCTTGTAGTTTTCAAAGCTTGGCCAAATATTTATCTTTTGGGAGAAGTAAGTTGGAAATAGGAATAAAGAGAGATTAATTGCCTAAAGCATTTTATTGATTTGCCATGAGTGGGTAAATATATCAAGTTAAAAACTCACTGTGCTCCACCAAAGAGGACATGAAGGTTTTGGAATGGCTGAGAGGTGAATGCAGATGGCAAGTGCAGATGGCAGAGATGAGTTTAAGTACCTTGTACACTATCCCTGTAATAATATTTTTCAAGCCCCCAGAAACCAATTCTTATGTTGACTACGTTGTGTGTGGCTTTGTTTTCTCTTGTTATTAGAAAAAAAAAATTAAAGCAAACCCAATACACAACTTATAGCTCCAATCTGAACAATGGAGAATCATTTTGTTGTCTAAAAACCTATACTTAAAGCTTATTCATGAACAAAGTCTCAGTATTCAAAAGATGAAATAATAATTTTCAGCTAAAATAAATGCTTGTTGCTGTTGTTGTTTTAGTGAACTCTCAGGGTAACGTAAAGGATCATGCTTCTGAAAAAACACCAATAAAATAAGACAGCAAGTGCCTCTGCATGGACACAAACTAGGCATTGTTCTTTTGAAACAGATGCCTTGGTGCTACCAGTTCAAGAAAGAACTAAAATTACAGTCTACTTGAAGAACGTTTCAAAGTATGGTTTATGGCACTCTTCACCCCAGAAGTTACATTCTATAAATGTGGCCATCATTATAGAAATGATACACACATGCTTGCATGGAGCATAAAAGCAGGCTTCTTTCTGTTTCCAGAAGCAGGCCTCTGTAGGTTACTGTTTTTCTGACTTTTATGGAGTGTTGTTTGCAACATAAAGTACTTGAAAAACCCACAGGGTATGTGAAAGGTGCACATGCTTTTGTGAGTGTGAGAGGGAGAGCTGGACGGAAAGGCAGAGCATGCCAACTGGGACTAGTTATTTCAGCTTTTCTGCAAAATCAGTGATGACAGCCAGGCGCAGTGGCTCATGCCTGTAATCCCAGCACTTTGGGAGGCCGAGGCGGGCGGATCACGAGGTCAGGAGATGGAGACCATCCTGGCGAACACGGTGAAACCCCGTCTCTACTAAAAACACAAAAAAATTAGTCGGGCATGGTGGCAGGTGCCTGTAGTCCCAGCTTCTAGGGAGGCTGAGGCAGGAGAATGGCGTGAACCCAGGAGGCGGTGGAGCTTGCAGTGAGCCGAGATCGCGCCACTGCACTCCAGCCTGGGCGACAGAGTGAGACTCCTTCTCAAAAAATAAAAAAAATAAAAAAAATCACTGATGACTGGGAATCAGCTCCCCAAAGATCACAGCACCAATTGCCTACAGGTCTGTGCTATGGAAGCTCGGCCTTCCATGGCTTGCCACATTTTGGGCACAGAGTGGCCTTGTGTGCCCCCCAACACCACCCGCTCACACACATCCATACCCTACACTTACCTCTCATTTTTGGAGCTCCCCTCCCCACTACCTCTTTGGGGGGGGCCTAGACCACAAGCCCAGAACATTCTTCATTGGTACTTTCAAAGGTCTGTGGTGGGTATGACTAAACACTGAAGAAATCTCAACTCTCCTGTGTAGGGGTCATCAGAGCTTGGATACGGAATTAGAATCAGAAAAAGAGAACCAGCACAAACAGAAAAAAAGAGCACTGCTAAACAGGTGGGAGACCAAGAGGCAGAGGCCATGGGAGTCATATCAACAGAGTGCACAGCTTCAGCTTTGTGCATTCTCATCAACTACACTAACGTTTCTGTGGTTTTTTGTTTTTCAAAAGCTCATATTGAAAAGTCATCCAGGATACACTGTTGTACTACCAAGAACCATCCTACCTAAAAACTTCCTCTAAGTACATACTGCCTTGCTGTGTTCTTCTCCTTACCTGATAATATCTAATAATGATGTTATAATATTTTTGCACTGAAGATTTGGAATATTGAAACCTTTTGGTCCAGCAGTGTCTTATTATGTTTTTTTTTTTTGAGACAGGGCCTTACTCTGTTGCTCAGACTGGAATGCAGTGGCACGGTCACGGCTTGCTGCAACCTCTGCCTCCCAGGTCCAAGGGATCCTCCTATCTCAGACTTCCAAGCAGCTGGGACCACAGGGGCGCACCACCACGCCCGGCTTAAGTTTTGTATTTTTGATACAGATGGAGTTTTGCCATATTGTCCAAGCTGGTCTCGAACTCCTGACCTCAAGTGATTCGCCCACCTCAGGCTTGCGAAGTACTGAGATTATAGGCATGAGCCACCATGCCTGGCCCAGCTCAGTAGTTTTCACAAAAGATAGTACACGTGTTACTGTGGTCAGCAATTTTTTTTTTTTTTTTTGAGACACAGTCTTGCTCTGTCACCAGGCTGGAGTACAGTGGTGCGATCTTGGTTCACTGCAACTTCTGCCTCCCAGGTTCAAGCGATTCTCCTGCCTCAGCCTCCCAAGTAGCTGGGACTACAGGCACCCACCACCACGCCCAGCTAATTTCTGTATCTTTAGTAGAGACGGGGTTTCATCATGTTGGCCAGGCAGGTCTTGATCTCCTGACCTCGTGATCCGCCCGCCTTGGCCTCCCAAAGTGCTGGGATTATAGGCATGAGCCATGGCGCCCAGCCAGCAAGATAATTTTAAGATATATTCAATATATTCAGATATTTATCCTTTTAATGATTATATATTTTTTTCTAATGCATATTAGAAAAAACATCACAAGCACGTCAGTCACTGCACTTAGTAGCATAACTTCCCATGAGCTTATCACTGATGTCCAAGGCCAGGTCTGAATAGGTGTTTTCTGGGGCAACCTGTTAGCATATGAAAATCATGAACACTGATGGATGATCCCCAGAACTGGGGAGATGAATCTCCTGCCTCTTTGCCCTGGGACTATGGATAAGTGTCTCCTGACAATATCATACCATGCAGCCCTGTGAAGAGGGAGACTTCCCAGCCTCCCGCCAGCCTTGACAGCCTAGCCTCTGGCTTCAACAGTAGGTCTCCTTTCTCCAATCAAACACAACATTAGTTGGGATTTTGCAACATTTAATCAAAAAAGAATCTGGCATCTTAAAAGTTAGGTTTACAAACTTGATACATTCTCGATATTAGCAATTTATCTATTTAAACATTGTCTAAGAAAATACGATCTATGAAGACATTAATACATTAATAAGATACTTAAGAGTTCATTATAAGCTACAACACTGTGCAAATAAGTATCCAGTTTAATTGTGACAAACCACAATTTGTGAGCAAATTTAAGAATATAAAAAACATTAATTAGTTAAATACAATTCTCTGGGAATATACACTATACCTACAGCTGTTTTTACAGTGAGAGTCTTCCTTTTTTTCCCTTTTAATTATCAAAATGGTAAATCACTGTATGGTCCTGGATCTCCATGCTATAAAACTGAAATATGTATTTCCAGCGTAGCAGATGGTGACCAGGAAGGCAAAGAACTGGAGAAAACAAAGCATAATAGAAGTGGGGGTTAGGGCACATCCTCATTTTAGGGCACATCCTAATTAGCAAAAGTTATCATTTCACCTCCACTGAATCATGCACTCACTACCTTCTCTTGATACCAGGCTTTGTCATCTAAAACTACTTTATTGGTTCAATTACTATCCTTCTCAAATGATTTCTGGCTATGCTGTTTTTATTTTGGAGAACATCTGAAAGCCTGTAGTTTTGCTCAAATAACCTCAGGGAATTCACTTAGGAGTGAATGCACCGGCAGTGCATCTGAGAAAAGTATATCATTTCTAATTTAGCACAGACAATCTAGGTCCAGGGTACAATCTCGGATTGCTACAGTGTCAGTTCACATAAATGAGTCGAGTGGGCCAGAGTAAGCAATAAGCCCACATGGTATGTGTGGTGTGAACAGGGAGGAGGAAAATGCAGGCCCTTCTTAATTAATGGGGCAGCGTCCACCCAGTTCTAGTCCATTCTTGCTATGTGTTAACTTGAGCCCAGTCTTGATGAAGCTTGTGATTTTTAATGTCACCGGCATCCACGTGCTCTACTTTTATTTTATTTTGTTTTTTTGAGAGGGAGTTTCGCTCTTGTTGCCCAGGCTGGAGTGCAATGGCGTGATCTCGGCTCACTGCAACCTCTGCCTCCCGGGTTCAAGCGATTCTCCTGCCTCAGCCTCCCAAGTAGCTGGGATTACAGGTGCCCACCACCACTCCTGGCTCATTTTTTTGTATTTTTAGTAGAGATGGGGTTTCACCATGTTGGCCAGGCTGGCCTTGAACTCCTGACCTCAGGTGATCCACCCGCCTAAGCCTCCCAAAGTGCTGGGATTACAGGCATGTGCCACTGTGCCCAACCAATCTACTTTTAAATAGAGATCTTCAAATAGAAATAAAAGTAAAGAATATGATGAACCCTCATGTACCATCAATCAGCTTTGACATAATCATTCTGGCACTTCTGTCTAACTGCCTCCCCTCCTCCCCTGATAGGCTTCTTTTGGAGATGGGTTATTTTAAGGCCAATCTCAGAGAGATTCTTAATACCAGTATTTTCTTTTTAATTAGAAAATAATACACACTTATGGTTTAAAATGCAAACAGAAGTATATAAATTAAAAAGTAAGGTCAGGTGCGGTGGCTCACACCTGTAATTCCAGCACTTTGGGAGGCCAAGGCTGGAAGATCACTTGAGCCCAGATCCAGACCAGCCTGTGCAACATAGTGAGACTTAGTCTCTACAGAAAGTTAAAACATTAGTTGGGCATGGTGTTGCAGATTCTAGTCCCAGCTATTCAGGAGGCTGAGGTAGAAGGATGGCTCAAGCCGAGGAGTTCCATGTTGCAGTAAGCTATAATTATGCCACTGCACTCCAGCCTGGGTGATGCAGCAAGACCCCTTCTCTAAAAAATAAAAAAGAAAAGAAAAGAAAAGTAGAAGTTCCTCATCCCACTCCCCTCATTTCCCAATCCCATTCTCTAGAAGGAACCTCTACTGGTATATATTTTTCTAGGCATTCTCAATGCATAAACAAATGTTTTCACTTTAAAAAAAAACTAAATGGAATCATATTCTGTTCATTTTCTGCAACCTTCCCCCACTTAATAAATTATAGGCAGTAGAATTATTCTTAGCATGCTTTAAATTCTCCCTTGAATCCTTATCTTGTTCCAGTCATTCAGCATTCACTCAAGCAGTCTCCCAGCCCTTTCCCACTTCAGGCCAGGAGGGCCCCTGCCCCCTGCCAGTTTTAGATATTTTCAAACCAATAAGCCAATTACTAATTTGTCACTACTGCAAGCACTGCTTTTTCCTGCAGATGACTCTGTCCTCCCCAGCCCCAAGCAAGGCTTGGAGAGGGAAGAGGAGGCTCATGTGGGGATGGAGGGCTACTCACCGATGAGGCCGCCCAGCTGTTGAAGTTGTGACTGTCCCTCTCAGGGGAGACGGAAGATGCATCTACAACAGCGGCAGAGAGGTACAAGACGAAGGCACTGCCGTTAAAGCACAGGCCCTGGGGGGACACAGGGGCAGAGTGTTTAGGGAGAGCGGAGGGTCTGCACATCTCTGGACTTCAGAAGTGACCAGGGCTGTACCTCTGGTGTGGGAAGGGGCCCAAGTGGGACACCTGTGGGAGGGTGGGAGACAAGGCGGTGGGAAGGCAGCTCTCAGGGCCTTGGGGAGGCAGCAAGTGCGAGAGGAGAGGGTTTTCCGGCAGCTCATACCAGATGCCACCCCCTGCCCCCACAAGACACTGAGACTGCATGCCGCCCCTTCAGTCATTTTGCTTCTTTGGTTTGCTCCTGAGCCTCATCTCATCCAGATGTCAGCCGAGCTGACACTGTCTGAGGATGGCAGGCAGCAGTGGTGCCCACTCAGTGGGCTCAGCCTCAGCCCCTGGCCCTCAGCAGCAGTTGTCCTTGCATGTGTCCCTGACATAGAGGTGCAATAGAGTGCCCCCCAAAACAGACCCAGCTGATTCCCTAACCCCCTGTTCCAAACAGGGAGGGATATTTAAGTGAGCTTCTCTGTCCTAGCTGTAAGTTCTTAAAAAGGCGGTTATAGACACTATTACAGCCCTTTGGGAACTAATGTCACCCTTGGCTTCACCTTATTTTTTCCTGTTTTTAGAGAAGATATGTAAGTCCCGGTAGGTATTTGGTTTTCAGTTATGTCTGAACTCTAAGAAACCATACTCTGAACCACGCAAAGCTGGGTCCTGCCTGAACAGGGGAGGGGTGGTGGTGAGGTGAAACCAGAGCAGAAACCAACTGCGGGGGAAGGGGGATGCCTCTCAAGGAGCGGGCCCCTCTGTGGTCTAACATCTTTCCCTCGGTAACTTGGAGACAGAGGAAGGGGTAGGGGAAAGGGAGGAAGCAATCTGTTTCTTCTCAGAGAAGAAAAAGGTACATAGAATTTTCCCACTGCAGGCCCTAGCATTGTGGCAGAGGTTGTATGTCCTTGTCACCACCTCCACCTGTGCTCACATTGTCCCCGGGTCAGGGCACTTAACCTTTAAGATAAGGGCTTCATCACAGTCAGACCCAGGGTCAGGCTGCCGAAACTGTCCCCTAAGAAGCCCTGGTCTCACTGAATGACTCATTAGGATTGTTGGTTGTTTTTTTGTTTACTTTTTGGTCTAGAAACACATCTGTGCATTAACACAGAAGCTCTTCCTGGTATTTTTCCCCCTTATCACCTCTTAGAATATAGAGTTACGCACATTTAGTATTTGCCAAGCCATTTAGTCTTGTCTCACCACTAATACTTCATAATTTAACTTTTTCCCTATTGATGGGCATTTCAATGTTGCTAATTTTTCTAGGATTACAAATGCTACTGCAGTGAACATCTTTGAGGATATGTTTCAGGGCTCTCATGCATGTCTAGTTCTTTATACAAGGAAAGAATGAGAATGAATGAAAGAGAATTCAGGGAAAGCTCAACCTGGCCAGAACTGCCCTGATGTCCTGGGCCTTGTGCATGAACCCATGTGGATGAGAGGGGCAGAGAGAAGATGGGGGTAAGAAAGACTCTCTGAGTCTAGGGCCTGTGAACATGCAATGACCCCATCTCTCAGTAAGTATGGCCCATTTTTCTGAACTCTAGAGAAACAACAAACTGCTATTTCCCCTGGAAAGAAATGGGGAAGGGGAAGAAGGTTGGTAGAGACGTGAGTAGAAGGCAGGGGCATTCTCCCGCTGTGCACCCCCCACACTGGGGGCTCCACCAGGTTATTAGAAGCCTCTCTCAGGCACTATCTCACAGTGCCTAACTTTGTGACTTCCCTAGTCTTGTTTAACACTCCCAAAAGTAAACATGTCCAGGGGAATGCCTGGGTTGGAGGAAATGTAGTGAAAATAAGTGGAGAGATGAAAGAAAAGAGAAGAGCAAAGAAACCAGGATCATCATAAAGGTTAAAAAAAGAAATCTGGGCTACAGAAGTGAAGGAAGGATACGTGAAGCTTCAGAGGGCTCTAGAATGTCACTGAGCTTCATAGAAACATGAGGTCTTGTTGCTATAGAGAAATAGGCCCTGGATCAGAGAGTCTTCAAGTTGAAAAACCTTATAGCTCCTCCAACTGAAATGCCAGTTCCCTGGGCCATGGTGAAAGAGAGCTACAAGGACAATATAGTAACTTAAAATTTCCGCTGGGTGCAGTGGCTCACACCTGTAATCCCAGCACTTTGGGAGGCCGAGGCGAGTGGATCACCTGAGAGGTCAGGAGTTTGAGACCAGCCTGGCCAACAGGGTGAAGCCCCATCTGTACTAAATATACAAAAATTAGCCGAGCATGGTGACAGGCACCTGTAATCCCAGCTCCTCGGGAGGCTGAGTCTTGAGAATCACTTGAACCTGGGAGGGGAGGTTGCAGTGAGCCCAGATCATGCCACTGCATTCCTGCCTAGGTGACAGAGTGAGACTCCGTCTCAAAAACAAAAACAAACAAAAAACCCAAAAGGTTTCCAACTTCTCTTTTTGGAGGAAGGTAGGAGAGAGAAGTCTACTGTTTTCTGAAAGTCAATCCCTCCTTGGTGTAAAAATGTTCTCTCTCTTTTTTTTTTCTTCCTCAAATACTGGCTTATTTTTTACCCAGCTATGCATAGTGCTTGTGGACATATTAAGATAAATGTCAGGTCTCAAGATAATGGAAAGAAGCCCTGAGATAACAGACAGTTAGTAAGTTTGGCTGTGGTGACATGGCCCAAGATGGTGGCTTAGGAAAGAGAGTTCACTCCTATCTAAGGCGTAGGCAGCCAGAGCTGGTCTGGCAGCCTCAGGGTGACAGGGACACAGGCTCCATCCGCAATACCTGGTCATCTCTAGGGTCTCACCATTCTCCACATGGCCCAGGAGGTGTCCCACTACCACAGCAGAGTCCCAGCGGCTAGGAAGGGGAGGTGGGGGAGGAGAAAAGCAGCAGCCTCACTTTAGGGCCATGAACCTCCTCTCAGCTGGAACTCAGTCCCAGGGCCCAGCCAGTGGCAGAGTGGCCAAGGCTCAACGGAAACTTCTATTACTACAGAAGAAAACAGATACTGGGGGATAATGAGCAGCTCCTGTCCCTGGTGTTACTCTAATCAGACAGCTAAGAAGGCAAGATTTTCAGGCATCTGACATTGGGTCCTCAAGAGTTTAAAGACACAGCTACCTAGCTTCACCATCTGGCATACCCAAACTGCCGAAAATTTAAGTGAACAGTTGGGAAGGATGTCTCCCCTGGAGCTTCACCTGCCTTTCTTTTTAGCATGTATTTAAATATCCCTCTTATTAGTATAATCAGCATTGTACACATCTTTTCCATCGGAGTCCATTTCTTTTCTCTCTCTCTTTTTTTTATTTTTTGAGACAGAATCTCACTCTGTCACCTAGGCTGACTGCAGTAGCGTGATCTTGGCTCACTGCGACCTCTGCCTCTTGGGTTCAAGTGATTCTCGTGCCTCGGCCTCGCGAGTAGCTGGGACTACAGGCGTGTGCCACCGCACCCAGCTAATTTTTTTGTATTTTTAGTAGAGATGGGGTTTCACCGGGTTAACCAAGATGGTCTCAATCTCCTGACCTCATGATCTGCCTGCCTCGGCCTCCCAAAGTGCTTGGATCACAGGCGTGAGCCACTGCGCCCAGCCTAATTTTTATTTTTAGTAGAGACAGGTCTTGCTATGTTGCCCAGGCTGGTCTTGAACTCCTGGGCGTAAGTGAACCTCCTGCCTTGGCATCTTAAAGTGCTGGGATTACAAGGCGTGGGCCACTGCACCTGGCCCAGAGTTCATTTCTTAAGGGTGGTAGGGATGTCCTCTTCACCTGCGGCTTGCTTCTCCGGCTCTCTAGTCCCTATTACCACACATTAGTAGAAGAGACACTCATGCTTGACAGAAAATTGGGTCTGGGCAAAGGCTGAGAAAAAGGTATAGGCTGATGCTGGATAAGAATCCCCTTTTCCCTCCCCGCCTTGTCTACAAGGAGCTAGTAAAGGAACTCAGTGCTACTAAAAGTGCAGGAGTGGTATCAGCACTGTCTGGAAATCTGTCAGAAAAGCATGTTCTCAGGCCCTACGCCAGACACACTGAATCAGGTCTGTTGGGAATGTCCATGTAGGTTTCATCTAAAAAGCTATATTTTGAATCCACAACCAAAAAAGAAAGAAGGAAGATATAATAAGCAACCAGAAGAAGGGCTGCTGGATACAGGAGATGGGCCAGTAGCGCTCACAGCTATGTGGCTTTGGGCAAATAACCTCTTTAGCTGTTTCATCTGTGGCAGAGCTGCTGGCTGTCCCCTGCTATGTTTCTCTCTTTTCATATGGTAACAAAGTTACCATATAAAAAGCACATGGCCCCCTAAAAATTCCACCTTCCAGCCTCCTTTGGAAGGAGATGTGGTCGGGTGACCACCTTTAGGCTAACAGAATGTAAGCAGATGTAACATATGCAACGTCAACACTATGCCTTAAAGGGAAGAAGTGTGCCCTCCATTGCCCACTTTTTACCTTCTCTCCCCCTGACTAGGATGTAGATGTGGTGGCAGGTGCTGAAGCTGCCACCTTGGACCACAGGCCAACTGTTAAAGATGGCAGAGACGCAAGAAAGGAGGAACCTGGGGCATGGGCAATCTTATAGAACGGGTGACTTACCTCGGGACTATCACAGGAGAGAGAAATAAGTTTTAAACCAATGCTATTTTGGACCTCTCTTATAGGGATTAAACCTACCATCAAACTGATTGTACTCCATTTACAAAATGGGAAAAACTATACAAATCTCACCCATCTCAAAGGAGACCATATTGCTAAAGAGTTGTGTAAACTATAAAGTATACACTGTAACTTACTTTTCTTATTCCTGTTTAAGGATTGTATCAGCTAGAGGCCAGAGGCAGTCATTTAGAACCTGACTGTGCCCGTCAGGCTAAGGCATTTGGATTGACTGGTTAAGAGGAGACAGGAAGACTCAGTGGATCCTGATTATAACGTGATCCCACCAGGTGACAGCAGGGACTGAGGCCTGTAGGTTCAGGCAGGCTGGCTGGAGACAGTGCCAACAGGAAGGTCTCATTTTCTGACTCTCAGCCCCTGCTAATAAGTCATGTGCTCAGTTCTGGCACCATCATTAGTAGAAGGGTCTCTTGGAAGATTTGTAATAGCAAATGGTGCTCTTTAGAGCTGCTGTGCTGAAAAGACTGCCAAGACCCAACATCTGGGCTGGCACTTCCTGCTCAGGATGGCACAGTGGAAATGGCTACTTCCAGGGGCAAGAGAAACTGGAACATTTGTGTATACTGGGAGCCAAACAGACGCCAAGGTTCACAATTGTGGTTGGTATTAGAAGACCTGCATTCCATTCCTGGCTCTCAAGCATCCTCTCAGTGTCCCAGTTTCTTCATCTGCAAAATGGAAATAATGCATTCTATCTTTGCAGAGTTACTATAAGGATTAAATAAAATGATATAAAATATAAAGGACCCAGTGTGACATCTGGCACACAGCATGTACTTAAGAAACAGTAACTGCTGGCCAGGTGCAGTGGCTCACGCCTGTAATCTCAACACTTTGGGAGGCCAAGGTGGGCAGAGTACCTGAGGTCAGGAGTTCAAGACCAGCCTGGCTAACATGGTGAAACCCTGTCTCTACTAAAAAAATACAAAAATTAGCTGGGTGTGGTGGTGGGCATCTGTAATCCCAGATACTCAGGAGGCTGAAGCAGGAGAATTGTTTGAATCTGGGAGGCGGAGGGTGCAGTGAGCTGAGAATGCACCACTGTACTCCAGCCTGGGCAATAAAGCAAGACTCCATCTCCAAAAAAACAAAAAGAAAAAGAAATAGTAGCTGCTTTTACTGGTAAAGGGAGACAAACGCCCCTGCTCTCTGGAGCTCACAAGGCTTGCAGTGAGGTCAGCAGGATGAGCTACAGAGAACGAATCCTCAGGAAACACATGTGTGTAGACCCTAGTGCTTGGTGCTATGAAGAAGGCAAATTTTATTGCTTTGACCTTTTAGCTTAAATCAGATTTGTTGGAAAACCTATCCAAGCCTTCCTGAATAAATGGTATCATAACAGTTGTGGCCCAGGAGCTTAGAGGCACCAGTAGGAACCAGCTGTGGTTCTTGCTGCATATTAAAAATGGATATAGGTCACTTTCTACCTCCCTAGACATATTAAGGGAATGCGCTATTGTTAAGATAAGATTCCAATGCAAAGTTCACGCCTTATCAATGGAGGCACTACATGCGAGATTATAAAACTCTGGTTTCTGCAGTGGTCTCCCAGACAAGTTCCCAGGGGACTAAAACCAAGTCTACCAATCCCTTCTCTGCAATCTTAGATTCCCTAAATCCTCTGAAAAGCAGAGTAAATTCAAAAGTCATTTGGCAGTAAAAGCTGACCTGAGCTGACATAGGAGCAATGTGGTCCTCATTATCCCTCTTAGCAGGAAAATCCACGTGTTCTTGCAGAAACATGAATTTGTCTCATTACAGTGCAGTCCCAGACTCAGGGGTACATGTCACATATTGACATAAATGCACCAAATTACCTTATTACCTTTCTAAAATTTGGGAAAAAAAAAAAAAACCTCTTAGGCCGGGCATGATGGCTCACGCCTGTAATCCCAGCACTTTGAGACTGAGGCAGGTGGAGCACCTGAGTTTGGGAGTTTGAGACCAACCTGACCAACATGGAGAAACCCCATCTCTACTAAAAATACAAAATTAGCCGGGCGTGGTGGCGCATGCCTGTAATCCCAGCTACTCGAGAGGCTGAGGCAGGAGAATTGCTTGAACCCGGGAGGTAGAGGTTGCAGTGAACCGAGATTGCACCACTGCACTCCAGCGTGGGCAACAAGAGTGAAACTCCGTCTCAAAAAAAACAAAACAAACTCTTAATTCACATCTGACCCAAAGGTTTTGACTCAGGGATTATGGATCTATATTTTTAAACCAGTATTTCCCACACTTTAGATGCCTAAGAATTATCTGGAAATCTTGTCATAATAGAGATTCTAAAGCCCTCTACAGAATTTCTGATTCAGTCAGTACAAATCAGAATTAGAGTAGGGCCTAACATTCTGTGTTCTTAATAATCTCCCAGTGATGCTGCTGGTCCAGGGACCACACTTTGAGTAGCAAGAGTTTAGGCAGTCCAGTTCGGCACCAGGAGCCTGTCAGCTGCCTCAGCACAAAGTCCCAGCCTGACACTCGCTACGCTCCTGATTTGTGCTGGGACATGACAATTGGGCTGGGATCTGAATCCCCCACAGGCTGTTCTGTAAGAGATTCTATGGGTAGTAGAAAATATGGAAGTTTAGTCAGAGTCTTTAGTTGTTAATAGATGGAAACTTTTTCCAGTCTCCACTCTGGATATTTGGTTAACACCATGTACCCAACTCACAAATGCTTTAAGAAGTTACAAAGGTGTATTTATTTGTAACAGTAAACATAAACTCCAACCAGAAGTCAGACATGTTTGACCTGTAGCTTCTGCCAGCAGCAAATGAATTTTAAGAATATGGCTGTAAGCGTTTTAAAATCGGGAGTTCACACCAAAGCCCAGATTTCTAGATTGCCTTAGAAAACAAACAGAATATTTAGCAATCCTGGGAGTACATTTCCAGCTTATTTATTTGTGAAGTGAGAATATTCTCAAGTTGTTTAAGATGCTAAGAAAGTGTGTCTGGGTGGCAAGGTTCAATACCATGCCGAGTTTACTCACTTGTACGACCTGACTGGTGCCTCACACATGTGAGTGTGCAACCCCTGACCTGGAGGCTGACAGCCTTGCTTAAGGGGGATAAATGATTAAACCCTTCTAAAGGGACTAGGAGTCCTGGTTTCCTGGTGTCTGGTTGCAGTTCTTACCTACACTCAAGCAGAGGAGGCCTGGAGCAGGATGAGATCAGAAAAAAAGTGCAGATGGAAGTCAAGAGATGTGGACCCCTGCTGTGTGTAAATCTGTGCAAAGTCACAAGACTCCAAACCTCAGTTTCCTTATCTATAAAATGGGGACATACCTTATGATAATAAATTCTGATAATGCAAATCAAAGCATTTTAAAACTAGGGGTGCCGGAAGAAGGCATTGTTAATATTCTTTTTAAAATCCCATTAAAGGCAATATTTTGAAATTTTTAATGTAATAAATCAGTGAAGGAGTTTTAAGCTTGGAGAAGAGAAAGACTATATATGATCTAGACAAGAGGTCAGTAAACGATGGCTTGTGGGTCTAATCTGGCCCACCACTAGTTTTGCTTTGTTTTTTTGAGACAGAGTCTCACTCTGTCACCCAAACTGGAGTGCGGTGGCAGGATCTCAGCTCATTACAACCTCTACCTCCTGGGTTCAAGCGATTCTCCTGCCTCACCCTCCCGAGTAGCTGGGATTACAGGCATGCACCACCACACCAGGATAATTTTTGTATTTATAGTAGAGACAGGATTTCGCCACGTTGGCCAGGCTGGTCTCAAACCCCTGACCTCAGGTGTCTACCCAAAATGCTAAGATTACAGGCGTGAGCCACCATGCCCAGCCACCATCAGTTTTTGTAAATAAAGTTTTACCTGAATACAGCCATGCTCACTCATTTACAAATTGCCTATGGCTTCTCTCAATGCTGCAGGCAGAGTTGAGTGGCTGGGCCATGGGAGTATAGCCCAAGACGACTACAATACTTACTATCTGGTCCTTTACAAAGACAGCATGCCAATTGCTGATCTAGATAACATACTAGAAATTGAGACTCAGGCAAAAGGGGAAACAAGGGTACTGTCCATTCCTCCATCCCAACAATTTGCTCTCCTACTACACTGTCCAAGTTCCTCTTTCAAGTTCACAGGCACTTTCTTCAAGACCCACCCTAGAACACAACTTTCTCCAAAATGGCATTCCTTCAATTCCAACCAACTTTGATTATTCCCTCATCCTGTGTTTCTGTAGTTACTATTACTTCAAGGTGCTAACTGTTTTTGAATCCAGCATCTAAACAAGTCTTTCCCTCCTGATGCCCACCTGAGGCAGCAAAACAACAGTTCTAACAAGGCTGCTTCCACCACCCTAGACAGTGATTAAGCACCTTGTTTGGAATCACTTTTCAAACTTGCAACACTTTCTTGAAAACCTTAATAAAGAGTCCTTACTTTTGGATTTGGGGAAATGGTCAAAAATTAGTCAAACCGCTTTGTGAAATAAAATAAGACTTGTTTTCCTCGGGGACTTAGCTTAGCAACACAGAAAGAACAAAGCCAGGTGCCTTTTGAACAATGATAGTGTTGTCTGAAAGTCTGCCAACTTAACTTAGTCTATAACTACAAATAGACTATATTTCAAATTTGGTTCATAAGTCAGTTATTTGGAATTAAATATTTTTTATCACATATTGGTTGAAAACAGACAAAAAAATAGTATCACTGGAGAGCTCTGTTTTATACATAAACACATGTGGTAACACTGGAATTTCTTTCGTAAATCATTTAGCTACTTTGAATTTCCCAACCAGATTGTCAATGCTCTTAAGGCAAGGAGAACCCACCTTCCATCTCTGCGAATCCACTTAGGATGTGTGCGTTCGATCTCCAGGATGAAGCTAAATGTCACTTCCTCTCTGAAGAGTTCCCAGCCATCCTAAGCTGAGGTGGCAGCCTCCATCACACTTTCTACACAGCCCCACTGCAGTGTGTGCCACAGGGTTTTGTATCTTCTCATTTTCTCATCTATTTCCCCTGGACCGCATGTTCACCATCCTGCATCCAGCATGGTGCCAGAGCCAGGATGAGAATCCAGTCATTCCTGACAATTCTCTTTTTCAAATATAGAAGAACACCCATGTGTTCTAATTTCAATTTTCATTTGCATGCTAACTCCATACACAATGTGCTCCAGCATCAAAGAGCTGTGATGTACAAAGGGTTAAGGCCACAGCCCCAGGAGAGGTTTGTAGGAAGCATGACCTGCAGAGGTTGGCGCCCTGACATATTTATTTCCAGGTGACATTGTTCACAGGGAAATAATAAAATGAGAGTCTACATGAGAGAACCTGGCTTTTCTTGATTCAGTCTTCTGAGAATTGGTTTGCAATTCTGCCTGAAAGGGATTTCTGGACCTTCTGATGTGCCCAGTTTCACACCCAGCTGTAAGCCACTTGAAAGGCAATTAGAGGATGTTGAGATTGTCTGCTGTGTCGGGTTCTCCATGGTATGGCCCACCTTTTTTGGGCAGAGAGACTAGTGGAGGACTAATGCCATCCTACCGAGCAGGCACTGGACAAGACCACCACCCACGGCTTCCTTACCACTGTTGTCCAGGGCACCTGGGGAATCCTGGTGTAGGTCATTGTTATGTAGATAATGAGGAAGAAGACGGTGAGGACCCAGTAAAATACAGCTACAAACATGACCCAGCCAAATGCGGGGACCCGGAAGTACTCAGTTCCAGCGATAAGCGTCCATACCAGCAGCCCCAGAACCTGTAAAGTGGTAGAAGCAGTGGAGAGAGGAGGGGAAAGTAGAAGATAAAGAGAAGAAGGAAGTAGGGACAAAGAAAAAAAAAATTATACAGAATGTCAATTACAACTTATTTATTTATTTATGTATTTGAGATGGAGTCTTGCTTCCGTTGCCCAGGCTGGAGTGCAGTGGTGCAATCTTGGCTCACTGCAACCTCTACCTCCCGGGTTCAAGGGATTCTCCTTCCTTAGCCTCCAGAGTAGCTAGGATTACAGGCGTGCAGAACCATGCCCAGCTAAGTCAATTACAACCTTCATGCATATACCCCCACCTTCCCCTGCCGTGACTTAAAAATATTACAGGGTTTGCAAACTCATGTGCCTACAAGTGCCAGGAAGGTAACCATGGAAGTCCAGGCAGGGATCAATAATGTCTTGTTTTAGGGGGTTCTCTTAAAATTCAGCCCTAGCTGATAGTTGTGGGCTGGTTTTGCCAGGTCTCCTCCACCCCAGGAGAACACAGAAACTTAAGCTTGTACATAATAATCTTGATTTTAAATATTAGCACTAATCAGGGGTTTTAAAACACCACTTGGTGAAAAACAACATCCATGGCTGGAATTTGCTCCCAGACTGATACTTGCCAAGGTAACAAGACTGCAGGTGCACTTGGAGGTGGTCCCTGGAGCTGATCTGCTTTCAAGGGACGAACCTCTAGGCATTCCCTGCTGTTCTCACAGATGGCCAGTAACATGTGGTCTGAGACAGCTTTCAGAAGAGAGAATGAGCAACAGCCCAGTCCAGATGTAGACACTCAGTATTTTACCACATGTTGTGCATTTACCCCAGCAATAGTCATCCAACTGCCGATGAGGAAGACCATACCCAAACAAATTAACAATACTCACTGACTAAAGGTAGGCTTCATCAAGGAAAAGGAAACAGACCTAAACTGTAGGTGTCTTGAGTCCTGGACAAAGGAAGGCTACAGCAAGGTATGCACTCACATTCTAGCACCTTCCAAGTGGACTTTATTCCTAAGTCCCAAAAAGTTGAGATGTGAACCACATGCCCAGGACACAGTAACAAGAGTCCAGGGTGGGTTCTAGCCCTGCAAGTCCTGGCTTGCTGTGTGTGACTCAGGACAAAGAATTTCATTTCTGGTTTAGCTTTCTTTGTGGTATATAAAACAAAATACTAAAGTAACTCTAATCACCAGGCTTAGAAGACAGATTTCCTTTATTTGTTTAACACAGGAGCACCTACAATATCTGGGCTTCCTGCTGTCAGGCCCCAAGGACAGTGGTATACAAATTGTACAGATCCTGCTTGTAGAGAACTAAAGTCTAGTGGAGGGAAATACCTGACAGATTATAACTGTGGCAAATGTTATGAAGAAGGTAAAGGGTATGATAAGGGTCTGTGATGGGGAATGACCTTGCTGGCAGGCACAGGAAGCATCGGAGAAGTCCAGGCTGAAGAATAACCTGAAGGCTGAAAGCACTGGCAAGACAGAAGCGGGAAGGCAACGTTATAGGCAGAGGGCACAGCGTGGACAAAGGTCTGAAGGTGGGAAGTGCTCTGCTACCTTCTAGAACCTGTAAGAATAAGCAGTAAGTTAGGATATTGGTGCAAAATGTTAGACAGCTGGGGAAGGCGAGATGATATGAGCCCAGGAGGCCTAGAGATTTTGTGCTTTATCCAAAGGGCAGTGGGAGAGTTTCAAGCAAGAGAATGTTAACACTAGGCTAGATTTTTTTTATAAAGCCACTCTGGCTGCAGGTAGAGAATGGACACGTGGAGGGGAAAGGGGGAGCAGTGGTGTGGAGACAAATTCAGAGAGCGTGCAATAATCCAAGCGGGAGAATATGAAGTCTTCAAGACCAATATGGTGGCAGTGAATATCGAGAAGTGAGTGAATTCAAGACAAATTTCAGCAGATGGGACTTTAATGGATTAGATATGGGGTTGGGGGAGGAGAAGGGAGAGGATACAATGGAATGATCCCTAGGTCTCTAGAAAGATTTCTGGAGTAGATCAGGGTTTGACTTGTTCTGTTGGAACAGTGGAAGAGGAACAGGTTGAGTGTTGTTCATGAGTTAAATTTTCAAACTACTCAGTTTGAGGTAGTTGGGGACCTTCAAACAGGGATTAGAAGAAGTGGATGTTGAAGAGAGAAGACTTCAGGCCATTCTTTAAGAAGGAAGACTTCCTGTGAAGATCTTGAAGCCATCAGACAGGTTTCCAAGGGACATGTTAAACTGCTTCCCGAGAGAAGCCACTTTCCTGGTACAGTTTGGGTGCCTGTGCCGGGGAGCAGCTAAGACTCTAAATGTTGCTGTTCCTGCTCTTTAGATTTGAGCATCAACATTCTTTTATCTGCTTGATATTAGTATATGAATTCCAGAGACAAGATGCTTAATGGAGATGTGCTTTTGTGTTTACATCTGTGGCAACAACACTTATTGAAAGTGAAGACACACAGAATGGGATATAATTCCAGAAAGCGCTAAGCCTCACACTAATGAGGTTTTTGGCCCAAATTGATTCTGACAGGTAATCTATACAATGTGTTTGACATTCTGTTGGATCAGTAAGACTGGTAACAGATGTAATCCGGCATGGCAGCGTCTGAAACATTTCAGGCTTCTTGATTGAGATAGGGTCAGAACGGCCCTTTGTGAATGATTCACATAGGAAACATAACAGTGAGTGAAGAGGCACTGTAGATGTGTTGATAGTGTCTCTCTGTGTGATCACAAGGGCTTAAGAGTTTCCATCACAAGTCTGTATCCAGCTAAACAGGCTCAACTCACAGCTCTTGGCTCTGAATGCAAAAACGTTTTTCATTATTAACACAAGTGAAGCCTGCTGTCCCGGGCTGTATTGTCTAGTTTGCTGGCTGTGGTCATCTTTTACACAAAGGCACAATATTGTTAACTGAGCCGTCTTTCAAAGAACAGGAATACTTGACACATGACCTCACAAGCAAACAAAGTAAAAAGAATGTCTCTGTCAAGAAAAGAATTGTTCTACCCAAGTGAATTTCCTAGGTAACTGAAATATATTATGAAGCAAACCTTTTATCTCCACTGTAGCCAATACTGATAAAACCACTCTTCAAAATGTTACTCATCTTCTGCTTCAAGATAAACCTAAATCTTTATTTGCTTAGACTACAAAATACTCTTTGTTTTGTTTCCTCTGATAAGCATTATAAGCATTTTTCTTTTTTTTAGGCTAAGACTTTTTTTTTTAATGGCAAAACTAACCTTTCAAAGTGATAAATGCAGGTAAAAAATTAACACAGGGCCGAGCACAGTGGCTCACACCTGTAAATCCCAGCCCTTTGGGAGGCTGAGGTGGGCAGATCACGAGGTCAAGAGATCGAGACCATCCTGGCCAACATGGTGAAACCCCGTCTCTGCTAAAATACAAAATTAGCTGGGCGTGGTGGTGCATGCCTGTAGTCCCAGCTACTCAGGAGGTTGAGGCAGGAGAATTGCTTGAACCCAGAAGGCAGAGGTTGCAGTCAGCCGAGATTGCACCACTACACTCCAGCCTGGGTGACAGAGTGAGACTCCGTCTCAAAAAAAAAAAAAAAAAAAAAAAGGCTTAGAACACATATGAACAATGGATAACTGACTTAATGACCCTGAGAAAGCTGAGTTCTAAGGTGGTTAACAGGTAAGTCAAGAAACAAATCAACTTCACTGCAAAGTCTAAAAAGAGTCAGGTAGCTCTAGGACAGAAAACGAAGGTTGAGGGTGGGAGAGGAGCGGCTAAAATAAGGAGGATTGGTGGGAAGCTGTTTGAAAGTCGCTAAGTCCTTACCCTTCGCTCTACTGCAAGCTGCTGGTTGATTGCCCCACTTCTGTCATTAGTGTAAAAGTTTATTCTCTAGATTAGGATTCCTCAGCCTCAGGCATATTGACATTTTGCGTCAATAAAATTCTTTTTTTTTTGAGGCATAGTCTCGCTCTGTCGCTCAGGCTAGAGTACAGTGGCACAATCTTGGCTCCCTGCAACCTCTGCCTCCCAGGTTCAAGTGATTCTCCTGCCTCAGCCCCCTGAGTAGCTGGGATTACAAGTTGGGATCACACCTAGCTAATTTTTGTATTTTTAGTGGAGATGGGGTTTCACCATGTTGGCCAGGCTGGTCTAGAATTCCTGACCTCCAGAGATCTGCCTGCCTTGGCCTCCCAAAGTGTTGGGATTACAGGCGTGAGCCACTGCGCCTGGCCTGGGCCAATAAAATCATTGATCTGGAGTGCTGCCCTGTGCACTGCAGGATGTGTATAGCAGCTTCCCTGTCCTCTACCTACTTGATGCCAGCAGCTGTGCTCCACCTACCCACTCTTAATGGCAATCGAAAATGTCTTTAGGAGGCAAATGTTCTTTAGGAGGCAAAATTACTTTTACCTGCAAAAAAGGTAAAACGAAATAGTCTCTGGATTGAGGGACACAGTTGAAGGTTTGAACATTACAGTGAAAACCAGGGGCTTAAATACTAAGTATTCAGTATGAACACTTCCTCATCTGTCCAATCCCTAACCTTTCCCTCTGCTTGGTCTTCATTAGCATAAGAAAAAAGACAAAGATACTGCTTTGGGGATTCCTCAACACGCAGCCCAGCCAGGTCAATCTTCAATGAAGTTCAAAGTTCATAAGCCCCATCCACATGCTCAGAGCATCCAGACAACTTTGCACTCTTGAAACAGAGGCAGATAACCAAGATTATTGGATCTATGAAGAAAGCAAAGCCTACATAACAGGGCAGAGAGTACAAACCAAAAAATAAACTGGAAGAATCTAACTTTGAAGTGGTAGAAGAAAACATTTCCCATCCCCAAAATCATCAGTATCTTAGAGAGAAAAGATATTACAAAAGTGAAAAAGGAACAGGAGGTTGCAAGAAGGACACAAAAATAGTCCTTTAAAACAAAATAGTTTTGAAATTAAAACAGAATAGTAGAAATTAAAACTCAATAGAAATGCTGCATGATAAAAATCAAGAAAACCTCCTAGAAAAGATAACAATGAAAAAGAAAAAAACAGGTGAGATAAAGTAAAAAAGTGAGAGGATGGGTTCAGAAGGTCAAACATCTGATTAATAAGTTCCAGGGGCCAGGTGAGGTGGCTCATACCTGTAATCCCAGCACTTTGGGAGGCTGAGGTGGACGAACTGCTTGAGCCTAGGAGTTCAAAACCAGCCTGGGCAACATGGCAAAACTCCATCTCTACCAAAAAAAAAAAAAGAAAAAAAACCCCAAAAATTAGCTGTGTGTGATGGCACGGGCCTGTAGTCCTAGCTACTTGGGAGACTTACGTAGGAGGATTGCTTGAGCCTAGGAGGTCAAGGCTGTAGTGAGCTGAGATCAGAGTCAGATCTTGTCTCAAAAAAAAAAAAAAAAAAAAAAAAAAGTTCCAGGAAGAGAGAGTGAAGAAAATGGAGGGAAATAAATCAACTACTCAAGAAAACTCAAATAAAATAACTCAAGGAAACTCAGAATTTATGGATGTGAATTTCTATATAAAAGGACTCCTCTAAGTACCCAGCACAGTGGATGAAATAGACCCAAATCAAGGTACATCATGAAATTTCAGAACATCAGGTACAAAGAGAAGGTTCTTTAAACCACCAGAGAACAAATAGGCTGCCTGATAAAAGAAGCAGAAACAAGAATGGCTTTTAACCTTTTCTAAAAGTAAACAGAATGTTAGAAGACAATGACCAATGATTTCAAATTACTGAAAGAAAATTATTTTGATCTAGAAATTACCTGGCAAAATGATCAATGAAGGGCAAGTGGAGAATATATTTTTTTCAGATATGTAATATCTGAAAAATTTACCTTCCATGCACTCTGTCTTAGGAATCTACTGAAGGACATGACTCACCAAAAGGAGAGCATAAAACTTTAAAAAAGGCAACATGGAATAAACCAACAAGAGAACTACAGAGAGAGGTGAAGGTCATCCCCAGGATGAAGGGAAATCCAAGCATGACAGGTGCCTCAGACATAGAAGGTAACCAGATTGGAGCAGAGTGACTCGAAAGACAGCCAAGCCACGTTACAGGCTCTCGTCACCATGCCTGATGCCATTTTACTCCCTTTTTATTGACTGAAGCTATTAGGGAACTTGCTCCATCACAATGAGGGAGGAAAGCGAGAAAGAGGACAATAAGGAAGATAAGAAAACAAGAAATTCAACCTAACAGAAAGGCAAAAGGAATTCCACAGATGACAGTGAAGGGAGGACCCCAAGAGAAATACATCCAAGATAAAAATGGGAACTCTGATTATGTGACGTGATTGGCCTTGTGGGAAACTTCACTGAGAGGCAATTGGAAAAAATGTGAGACAAAATTAGCTACAAAGCCGGGTCCTTGAGAGTACTGAGGCCCTGAGCCCCCCAGCACTTGTGTGTAAAGTCCCCGTCCCTGCCCCCTCCAAGCCCTGCCCTGCTGGACCTAACTTATTTTATCGTCACAGCTTAGTGCTATGCTGGGAGGTGGCCAAAGTACAGCCCACAATGGGCCTGTAAATAGTCTAGCCCCATCAGCGTCAGTGTGTGCTGGACCAGCCAGCCAGCTGCAGGCGAGTTGTTTCTAGAACCGGAGTCTCTATAAAGAGAGAACAAACACCAAAAACAAAACAAAACAAAACAAAAAAAACTAAACAAAAAAAGACAAAAAAAACTAAAGAAAACAAAACAAACCCACTCTATTACTAACCTTAGTAAAAACAAAATCATTGTGCACTATGATACTCAGCTCTAAATAATATTTACGTAAGGATAATAAACACAGAATATTGACTTAAATCATAAACTAATAGGCTGAGCACAGTGGCTCATACCTTGGAATCCCAGCACTTTGGATGGCTGAGGCGGGAGGATTGCTTGAGCCCAGGAGTTCAAGACCAGTCTGGGCAACATAGGAAGACTCTGTCTCTACATTAAGTAAATAAGCAAGCAAGCAAGCCAGGCATGGTGGTGCATGCCTACAGTCCCAGCTACTCAGGAGTCTGAGGTGAGAGGATTGCTTGAGCCCAGGAGGTTGAGGCTGCAATGAGCTGTGATTGTGCCACTGCATTCTAGCTTGGATGACAGAGTGAGACCCTGTCTCAAAAAAGAAAAAAAAAAAAAAAAAGGAATTATAACATGGAGAAAGGAAGCTTCAAGCATGTAGATGGTGCCACAGATCAAATGTGTGCCTCCCAAATTCATATGTTGAACCCTAAATCCCAGTGTGATGGTATCAGGAGGTAGGGCCTTTCGTAGGTAATAAGGTTTAGATGCAGTCTAAACCTCTCATGATGAGATTAGTGCCCTTATAAAAAGGGACACCAGAGAGCTTCCTCTCATGTTTTCTCCACTGATATGTACCAGAGAATGGCCATGTAAAGACACAGCAAGAAGGTGGCTGTCTGCAACCAAAGGAGAGAGCCCTTACCAGACACCTACCTGTTGTCACCTTAATCTTGGACTTTGTCTATAGCACTATTAGAAATAAATTCCTGTTGTTTAAGCCACCCAGTCTGTGGTATTTTGTTATGGCAGCCCAAGCTAAGAGAGAAGGTAACGAGAAGTGACTAGTTAACATGTAGAATTGAATCAAAAGATGGCAGCTCACATGTTATTTATAACTACAGATACAGGTAAAGCCAGAGTAGTTGTCTCTGAGGAGAAACATGGGGAGTTATGGAAGTGACAACTGCTGTTTTTCACAAGCCTTTTGGGTCTACATGTATTTGACCACCCTACTGATGTCAGTTGATTTCTAGAATTTTCTTTTTTCTTTTCTTTTTTTGAGACGGAGTTTCACTCTTGTTGCCTAGGCTGGAGTGCAATGGCATGATCTTGGTTCACTACAACCTCCACTGCCTGAGTTCAAGCCATTCTCCCGCCTCGGCCTCCCAAGTAGCTGGGACTACAGGCATGAGCCACCATGCCCCCGCTAATTTTGTATTTTTAGTAGAGACAGAGTTTCACCATGTTGGTTGGGCTGGTCGAGAACTCCCGACCTCAGGTGATCTGCCCACCTTGGCCTCCCAAAATGCTGGGATTACGGACGTGAGGCACCGTGCCCGGCCGATTTCTAGAATTTTCTGGCTAAGCCATCTGCAATAACAGCAGCTTTGGTCCTTTCAAATATTTGTATCACCTGTTTCTTTTTCCTGAGTTATTGCATTAGCTTAAATATTCAGAACAATCTTCCAGAACACAGGTGATGGTGGCAATCCTTATTTTATTCTGTTTTATCATTTTAATGTTTTACATTTTTATATGTTGTTGGTTTTTGATAGATGATGGATACCTTTTATGGAGCTGAAAGTTTCTACTTTTCAGTGACCTAAGGTTTCTTTTCCAACCTCTCCTGTGAACAGTAAGTTGATGAGCTCAATTAAATATATTCTCTGTATCTCCTTTTCAAAATTAAATACAGTAACACAGCTAAACCTTTTGATGACCCAGCATCATCACAAACATCAAATATTTCAATTGCTGCCTTGTGCTATAGAAGGAAATTGCTTGCTTCTATTTGGAATGGTACCAGAGTATGTGTGTTTTTCTATGACGAAAAGAAATTGTTTTTTTGAGACTGGTCTCATTTTGTTGTCCAGGCTGAAGTGCAGCGGCATGATCACTGCTCACTGCAGCCTCGACCTCCCTGGGCTCAGGGGATCCTCCTACCTCAGCCTTCTGAGTGGCTGGGACTACAAGCGTAAGTAGGTGAGACTATACCACCATGCTCAGGTAATTTTTTAATTTGTAGAAACGAGGTCTTGCCATGTTGCCCAGGCTGGTCTTGAACTCCTAGGCTCAAGTGATCTGCCCACCTCGGCCTCCCAAAGTGCTATTATAGGATTACAGGCATGAGTGACCATGCCCAGCCTGAAGAAATTTTTTAAATTGAAAATCAACTCATCTCTTGCAGCTCTCAGTAAGCTGATTTCAACTGCCCTCCTCTGTCCTTTGTGTGTACCCTCCTACCCCCACATCATCTGTATTCGAGTATTCTATGGACTAAGAAAACCAATGTCAGGTTTTTGTTTTTGAGACAGGGTCTTGCTCTGTCACTCAGGCTGGAGTGTAGTAGTACAATCACAGCTCACTGCAGCCTCGACCTCCTGGGCTCAAGTGATTCCCCCACCTCAGCCTCCAAAGTAGCTGGAACTACAGGTGCATGTAACCATGCCCAGCTAGGTTTTAAATTTATTGTAGAGCCAGGGTCTCACTATGTTGCCTGGGCTGATTTCGAACTCCTAGACTCAAGTGATCCTTCTGCCTCAGCCTTCCAAAGTGCTGGGATTACCGGTGTGAGCCACTGATTCTGGCACAATTTTCAACATCTTCCAGAAAGACAGTAAGTTTGTCCCTGAGGACTCCCTGTGGTAACTATGAGCTTTGTGACAGCTATTCTGCTGCTCAGAGGAATTATCTGATTGCAGTGTTAAAAAGTCTCATTTATTCAAATACCTACTGACTATTATTATGACACAGGTTTTCTAGGCACTGTTGCTGGGGCAGGAAATGCTATGTTGCTATAGGACATAAGTTGGCTGATTTAGTTTTGACTTTAGCCTTGACTGACAGGAGCACCATTATTGAAAATGTACTCTAGCCTTGAAAACAGGTAACTTTTGACAGTTAACTAGGCTAACCTAGAAGCAATGCACCAGCTGTTCCCATCTGGCTTCACTCAGGGGATGTGCATTGTTCTGGTGAGATCTCAGCATACCTCTGAAATACCTCATTAGATTTTAAATCATTTATCATACTAATTCCTTGCAATGAAGCGGCATTGGAAATCAGTGATTGCAGATTTGCTATTATGTGGCCTGCCAGAAGAGAACCAACCAATATTACCATGTCTGGCTGTTCTACTTCTGATGTACATTTAATATGGCACACATGTGGCAACATTCATTCATTCAAAAACCTGAGGTCTTGGCTGGGCGTGGTAGCTCATGCCTGTAATCCCAGCACTTTGGGAGGCTGCGACAGAGAGATCACTTGAGGTCAGGAGTTCGAGACCAGCCTGGCCAACATGGTGAAACCCCGTCTCTACTAAAAACACAAAAAATTAGCTGGGTGTGGTGGCACATGCTTGTAATCCCAGCTTCTTGAGAGACTGAGGCAGGAGAATCACTTGAACCCGGGAGGCGGAGGTTGCAGTGACTTGAGATCATGCCACTGCACTGCAGCCTGGGTGACAAGAGTGAGATTCCATCTCAAAAACAAAAACAAAACACCTGAGGTCTCAATGGCAGTGCAATGATGGGGAAAAAAGATATGGTCTCTGGCCCTACAGAAGGTAAGTCAATTGATATTTAATCATAAGCTGTAATAAATCCTATGAAAAGAAACTATGCTGATACAAGAATGTAAAGCACAAGGACCCAACCCAGTCTGGAAGGTCAGAGGAAGTCAGAGACAAATAGATGAATGACAGTTAGCCAGGCAAAATTTGGGTGGTGGGAGGAATGCCAAAACTCTGAGACAGACACCCCAGCTGGTGACATGGGTCTTTTGGAGGTCTTGACTTGATACATGAAGACCAGGTGGGAATCCACTTGCAAAGAAGGCCTGGCATCAGACAGCAGTCTCCAAGGATGGCACCTTTTCTTAAAGCCAAGACTTATCCCATAGTGGTTTGAAGGCCAGAGAATGTTAGTGTTGGATTGATTAACTCATTTCACCCACGAAGAGATGCTTACAAATGAAGAGAAGTCCAGGACAGGTTCAGAAGCAACCAGCCTAGTGTCATGGAGCTAGTCAGGGGTCAAAGCAGAACTAGTGTTCAGCGGCATCTTCCAATCTGGTGCTATTTTTATTTATCCTATAGTCTTCACTGTCTGATTCCCTGTTCCTTCCTTCTCCTTCCTCTCTCACTGAGGTGACACTACCACACATGGTAATAGCAGACCGAAAGGCAGAGTTTGCTTCATGGGGAAAATCCTTACTGTGGAGTCAGTCTACCTGAATTCCATTAGCCCTCGGGCAAGTTACTAACCTGAGCTTTGGTTTCCTCAACTGTAAAATGGGGATACAGAGGCTTCCCTCCTAGGGTGTGCGAGGACAAAATGAGTTAATCAGTGTATGCGCAACAGTGCTTGCGAGGTGCTGTGGCAATTACTACTACTATGCTAATATTATTGCCAGGGTTTACAATGGCTCTTAGGAGGAACACCTCTCCTGTTTCTCAGGTAAAACACCTACTTTTCTCTGCAACTGAAGCTTTTTACATTTGTGTGGAGCCAAGAAGTCTATTTCCAGCTCCCTGGATGTATGGTCTGAGCTTGCGAGCTCTCTCATAAGTAATAATGCCAATACGATGTCAGGCTAAGTGAACTGTGAATGCTTAACCCTGAACCTCTGTCTTCCCTGCCCTGTGTGGACACCTGAATGCCACATGGCCCACCTCAATACCATGGTTAGCATGCCCCTGTTCCTGTTTGGTTAAATGGTATAATGCCAAGGCCATCTGGCCTGGTAGGAAGAGCTGGGCTTTGACCTCTTACCACCTGTGTGACTAGGCAAATAGCTTTCATCTATTCAACCAATATTTATCGAGGACCTATGTGCCCAAGCCCCTGGTAACAGTCTAATATCTACTATGGAGTAAGGAAACGCTTCTTGTACCTTACTTCATTTGCCCCACACAGCTAGCCCCCTAAAATATGTTTTTGTTTTTTCGGGGTTTTTTTTGAGATGAAGTCTCGTTCTGTTGCCTACGCTCGACTGCAGTGGTGTGATCTTGGCTCACTGCAACCTCCGCCTCCTGGGTTCAAGAGCTTCTCCTGCCTCAGCCTCCCGAGTAGCTGGGATCACAAGTGTATGCCACCACGCCCAGCTAATTTTTATGTTTTTGGTAGAGACGCGGTTTCCCCATGTTGGCCAGGCTGGTCTCAAACTCCTGACCTCAGGTGATCCGCCCACCTCGGCCTCCCAAAGTGCTGGGATTACAGGCGTGAGCCACCACGCCCAGCCTTCAAATAGGTTTTATCATGATGATTTTATAGATAGGAAAACCAAGGCACAGTGAGTTAAAAAACTTAGTCCAAGTTTATTTATTTATTTTTTTTGAGACAGAGTCTTGCTCTGTCGCCCAGGCTACAGTGCAGTGGCAACCCTGGCTCACTGCAACCTCTGCCCCTTGGGTTCAAGTGATTCTTCTGCTTCAGCCTCCAGAGTAGCTGGGATCAAAGGCACATGACACCGCACTTGGCTAATTTTTGTATTTTTATTAGAGAGGGGGTTTTGCCATGTTGGCCAGGCTGGTCTTGAACTCCTGACCTCAGGTGATCCGCCTGCCATGGCCTCCCAAATTGCTGCTGGGATTACAGGCGTGAGCCTGGCCTCAAGTTTTACTGTACTACACATCAACACCATGCAGCAAGTAAGTTAACTCTTCTGTGCCTCAGTTTCTTCAATACATAGAGATAACACATATTTTCTAAAATCCACATAAGACAATAAGCTCTACAAATGATAGTTGCTATTGTGATTAATACTTTAAAATAACAGGGCAGCTTGGCAGACCATAAGCATGCCTTAGAGGAACAGGCTGGTGTTTGAGACAGAGAAGCTGGCTCCTGCCATGTTCTTAGGGATGGGACATTACCTGGAATGCCACCAGCCAGTCCTTTCCCACGTGCAAGGTTCTGGGCATATGGAGATTCTAGTAAAGGCAGCAGAAGCCTCTATGCAAACCCACTCCCACTTCTGCAAAACAAGATGCCCGGCAGCTGCCCACCACTGTTGGCCCACTAGGAAGTGCCATTTTCAGACTGAATAGAGCTGATCACGACAAGGCCTTTTGGAGTGCTGGTCTTTCACATGGCATCTTGGTTAAGGACAAGTACATGGAAACCAGGATGGCAATCAATCCTGTTTGCTCTGATGGCTTAAACATCTAAGTTAGAGAGCATGCGGCTCTTAATTCAATGAATTCCAAGAAATCTTGCAAGAAAGGTGATATATTACAGAGTTTGACATAGAAGCCTTATTGAGTCAGTAAACAGGCTGTGGGCACCTGCCACAGGCTAGGCACAATACTGAGTGCCCAGGGTACAAAGGTGAATGAGGCTTGGGTCTCTGCACAGGAGGAATTTGCCATCTAGTGCAAGAGACAAACACAATTCAGTTCTTTCTTTTTCACCAGGGGTTGGCAAACTTTGGCCCATGGCCACATGCGGCTCACTGTTTTGTATAGTCAATGAACACAGCCATGCTTATTCATGAATGTATTATCTATGGCTGTTTTCACACTACAACAACAGAATATGTGGCCTCTTGGCTACAAAGCCTGAAATATTTACTATCTGGGCCTTTATAGAAAAAGTTTGCCAATTCCTGTTTACCACCACATACACTCTTTGCACTAGGAAATACACACACATGCACATATATGTGTCCTTACGTTTTTGTTACCTGTTTTTCAAATCAGGTTATTAAATATATCAAGCCGGAGAAGATTATACAATGAACAAGTATACCTCTTTCCTGGACCATCAAGGAGTTACATTATCCTCAAAGTGACCTCTCCCTACATTTGTTTTCCAGAGTCAAAGGGGCTCTTCAAGCCCCAGTCACCTCCACTCCCATCCCAGGTTCCGAGCCCTTCTGTTTAGCAAGAATGGCGACCATCTTCACTTATCCACTAGAGGGTATCCAAACACTGCTTATGAAAGACTAAGACGCTACAACCAGACCCTGTTCAATGGAGAGAGATCAGAGTTTACCATCTGTCTGAATGAGTTCCTACACTTAAAACGCCTTGCACAGAGGTGGCAGGGCAAGGAAGAATAAACTCGACTCTCACCCATTAGTACCAGACGTTGCCTGGAAACAGATCTGACAAGAAATGCAGTCAGCTGCCTGAGATAAGGATGAATTAATACAAAGACTTGGAAGGGCAAATTTAATCCACAAATTCATAGCCTCCTCCTTCTACCCCTGCAAAGTTCTTTTTATTTATGTATTTATCTTCTTGAGATGGAGTTTCGCTCTGTAGCCCAGGCTGGAGTGCAGTGGTGCGATCTCGGCTCACTGCAAGCTCCGCCTCCCAGGTTCACGCCATTCTCCTGCCTCAGCCTCCCGAGTAGCTGGGACTACAGGCGCCCGCCACCTTGCCTGGCTAATTTTTTTTATTTTTAGTAGAGACAGGGTTTCACTGTGTTAGCCAGGATGGTCTCGATCTCCTGACCTTGTGATCCGCCCACCTCGACCTCCCAAAGTGCTGGGATTACAGGCATGAGCCACTGCACCCGGCCTACCCCTACAAAGTTCTTACTGAAGTGTGTTTAATACTTTATAGGGGAACTGTGTGGAGCATCAACCAGTACAACCAAAGGGCTTCAGGCCTTGCTGCTTTCTCCAACAAGGCACTTGGCCTCTGGGCTAGAAAGGTAGTTTTAAATTGGGAATGGAGAGCTGACCCTTAGGAGAAGCATGTCTGGATTGCGTGGGAGGATTTCGAACCACGTGGTCGTCTTTCTGTTTTCAAACACAGCATGATGATGGGCATCTCCTTCTGGCCCTCTCTGACCTTTTCTGAAGTCCTTCTGTAGGATTCCTTTGGGTACACTACTCCAGAACAGAACAAAACTTGAGGCCTAGATGTTGCTAGTAATTTGTGAATTACCTTATTCTTGCTTAGGACTTTAGTCTCACATTCTACAATCAACTAAAGACCGGCACTGTGACAACACCACAGGACCCTGAATTTTCCCAGCAGGCAAGGGAATGGAAATCGGCCTACTGGGCTGGCTTTAAAATATGCCCACAAATTCTTTGACGCTCTTCTTGAAGGTAAGTTGGACTTCCTGACTTGCTTTTGATAAACAGAAATGTGGCAGAAATGATGCTATGTGACTTGGGAGGCTGCGTCATAAAAAGGAGATAGCATCCCCCAGCCGTCTCACTCTTGGGTCACTTCCTCTGGGGAAGCTAGCAGCCATGTTGTGAGGACACTCAAGCAGCCTTGCAGGGAGGTCAACATGGAACAGAAATGAAGTTTCCCACCAATAGCCAGCACCAACTTGCCAGCCACATGAGTGAAGCTGATTCTCCAAGCTGAATCCTTGGAAGTGAATTCTCCAGCCCCAGTTAAACTTTAAATGACTGCAGCTCTGGCTGACATCTGATGGAGCCTCAGGAAAACAGCTGAGCCAGAACTGCTCAGCCAAGTTGATCCTGAATTCCTTATGTACAGACACTGTGAGCAATAATAAATGTCATCTACTGCTTTAGGCCATTACATTTAGGGGTAATTTGTTACACAGAATTAGATGACCAATATACCAAGTACCATCCAATTTTGCCTTATATACAATAGGTAACGTGTTAGGTACAAAGCCTGGAAGACCCGGGTTTGTCACTAATTTGCTGTGTGACCACAGGCGTAACTATTTCTCCTCCGAGCCTTGGTTTGTACCTCCACAAGATGGGTACAGCATCACCTAGGTTGCTACAGGGTCTTAAGGTGTTTTGTGATCTACAAAGATAGAGGTAAAAGCAGTGATATCAGTCTCATGTTTTTTCTTCTAGAGAATATGATTTAATGCTTAGCAGAGTTGATTTCTTAGCAGTAGTGGTCCTAGGGTACTCAGTCAGTGAAAGAAAGGAGTGGGAGGTGTCCCATGCCTGTAATGAGAACAACTGGGCTAAGGGTGCTGAGGAACTGCAAGAGCAGAGGTGGGCATGCTTTTACTGTAAAAGGCCAGGCCGGGCACAGTGGCTTACACCTGTAATCCCAGCACTTTGGGGGGCCGAGGTGGGCAGATCACAAGGTCAAGAGATTGAGACCATCCTGACCAACATGGTGAAACCCCATCTCTGCTAAAAATACAAAAATTAGCTGGGCGTGGTGGCACATGCCTATAGTCCCAGCTACTCAGGAGGCTGAGGCAGGAGAATCACTTGAACCCAGGAGGCGGAGGCTGCAGTGAGCCGAGATTATGCCAATGCATTCCAGCCTGGCAACAGAGCGAGACTCCGTCTCAATCAAAAAAAAAAAGAAAGAAAAGCCAAATAGTAAATATTTTTGGCTTTGTGGGACACATGGTCTCTGCCACAACTACTCAATTCTGCCACTGTAGCATGAAAGCAGCCATAGACAGTATGTAAATGAATGGGAGCAACTGTGCTTCACCAAAACTTTATTGACAACAGGCAGCTGGCAGGACCTGGCTGCTGGTCTGTAATTTGCTAACCTCTACCTTGTAGCCTTGGCTTCTCCAATGATGTGGTCTGGTCCCAGGCCAGCAGAATCAGCATCCCCCAGGAGCGTGTGAGAAATGCAGACTTTTGGGTCACACCCAGACCTGCTGAATCAGCATTTCTGGGAAGGAGCGCAGCAAGGTGTCTTCCCAAGCAGCTCAAGTGTTTTTTGTTTGTTTTGTTTTTGTTTTTTTTTTTTTGAGACGGAGTCCCGCTCTGTCGCCCAGACTGGAGTGTAGTGGCCAGATCTCAGCTCACTGCAAGCTCCACCTCCCGGGTTTACGCCACTCTCCTGCCTCAGCCTCCGTAGCATCTGGGACCACAGGCGCCCGCCACCTCGCCCGGCTAGTTTTTTGTATTTTTTAGTAGAGACGGGGTTTCACTGTGTTAGCCAGGATGGTCTCGATCTCCTGACCTCGCGATCCGCCCGTCTCGGCCTCCCAAAGTGCTGGGATTACAGGCTTGAGCCACCGCGCCCGGCCTCTGCAGCTCAAGTTTTAAGAAGCACTGTATTCTTCCCTCTTTCTCATGGGTTGCTCCACCCACCAGGGATTTAAGAGGAATACTGGATGCTGATGACCCAATCCAAGATCTTCTCAGGACTCACAAAGAACACAAATCTTCCCCCAGAATCAGTGAAAAACACCTGGATCATGGTCCTGGATCACCAATAAGTAAAGTAGCAGCCAGCCCCAGCCAAACAGCTTAGAGTCTTCAAGAACATTGAACAAACTGTGTGAAAAGAAGACTCTCAGAGTGAGAGGATTGGAGTTGGTGATATTCCAGGGCTACCTCTGTCTGTGCAGGCCTGGATGGTGTTGTCTGTGGTCAGATGCTAACCTGGCTCCCACATTTACTTACTTCTTTAAACACTTTTCCATTTCACATGTTGGTTTCTGCTGTAGTTTGAACGCGTCCCCTAAACTTTACGTGTTGGAAACTTGGTCCTCAAATGCAGCAGTGTTGAGAGGTGGGATTTTTAGGAGGTGACTGGATCATGAGGGCTCTGCTCTCACAAATGGATTAATCCACTCATGGATTAATGAGTTATCATGGGAGTAGGTTTGTTATCACAAGAGGGAGGCTGTTTTAAAAGCCAGTCTGGCTGTCTCTCGTGAGCCTCCTTGCTGTGTGATGCCCTGCACCGCCTCAAAACTCTGCAGAGAGTCCCCACCAGCAAGAAGGCCTTCACCAGCTGCAACCCCTTGGCCTTGGAATTCCTGCCTCCAAAACTGGAAGAAACAACGGTTTTCTTAATAGATTACCCAGTCTCAGGTATTTAGTCATAGCAACAGAAAACAGACAATTTCCTTCTGTTTTGGTGAAGCAGGGGGGATAAAAGGCAAAGAGGAGAAAAAAAAAAATGAATGCTATCTCCTAAGGAACAGAACTGAGATAAAGGCTTACAGGAAAGAAGCAACAGGAAAGAGGATGAGAGAGTAGTGAAGAAGAGGCAAGAGTCCCTACAAAAACAGCTTTTTCCATTTCTGTGTGGGAGAGAAACATTTATTGAATGACAATAAACGTCTCACCTCCAGTACCATCAGTATTTGTATAGGATGTCACCAGTTACATCACTCACATCTCATTTAGCCACACAACAGTTGTATGATGGAGATATGATCATCTCTATTTTAGAGAGGGAAACCGAGGCTCACAGCAGTGAAAGGCTATGTTCAAAACCATGTTCTGCAAAGCTGCTGGAGCCTTGGCTGAAAGCCAGGTCTAAGGACTCCTTTCTGCTACAGAGCCTCCCAGCACTGCCTCAGGTCCACAGCTCAGTTTGAGGTCAAGATAAAATCTTACATGTACAAGCCTTGATTTGTGCCGACTCCACTTTATCACAGGTCCCCTGAAGGGACTGCACAGAGCCTGAGAACCGGCTCTACTTGGGATAGCTCCACCTCTGTCCTTCTACCTTTAGGCACTAGGGAGGAAGGTGGGAGGAGGGAGAGACATCACACAAAAAGGTTCAGATGCAGTTGTACAACTGTGCATGTATCAAAAGTCACACAGCTACTCTTTAATGTCAATCTCAAAAGAAATGAAATAAAAAACAAGGAGGATGATGAAATGCTTGCCTCCACCAAAGATGCCAAGCATTTGCCCCAGCGCTGGCAGGTGAGAATCCATGCCCTCGTGCTGAGAGTCGCTGCCCTGGAGGGCCTCTCCCACTTGGTCAGGGCTGCTTTCTGGAATCTGTCATTCCCTCAGTCCACTTGCCCTCTGGATGTTTAACTGCCTCTGAGTGCAGGAAGCAAGACTGCGCTTCATCTTCCAGGAAAGAGTTCTGATCTCCCGCCCTACAAGTATCCTTGCTTTTATGAAGCTGACAGGGCCTGGCAGACATACATGCCCTTTAGGAATCTATATTCGTTTGTCATGTCCATTCTTACTTCTAAAATTCCTGGATTATTGGACCTTCTTTCAAACAAAAGAAAACTTGGGAGGGCCTTAAATCATAATGATCAGTCCAGGAAACACATGAGAACAGGTGACCTTCAACACATCTGTTCTACCCAATTAGCCTTTGCCCCCACAGCTGCCAGCTGCACCAGGATCAGTAGGGTCCAATGGCCAAGGTCAGTAAACTCATGGCTGCAAAGATGGAGAGAGTTGACCACTTGGCCCCTGAAAACAAGTTTAGGAATGTCAAGCCCTCTGTGGAGGTGAGTCTGACTGCACACATTTCCATGTGGCCTTTTCCCCAGGCAAGCTGGTCTGCTTCTGACGGGAGATGTACAGCTTACTAGAGAGTTCCACCACCTAGTGCACCTGACTCCGACATGCCACAGTGGTCCTTCTTTGTCTACACCCATAAGGAGATGAGCACAAATACGCTCAAGGTGGGGAGAATGAGATGTACAGGAAGGCTTCATACTCTCCCAGCTCTCCCAGGAAAGGAGTCGGATGGGGGGTGCAGCCTGGTGTCAGCTTGGCAGACCCACTGGTGCCCCTGGAGAGCAAGCCAGGTCCTTGCTTCCGTATCTGACATAAGAGCCCTGAAAGGACATAGTTCTTGCCCCTGGCCAGGCCTCCCGACTTGGGCACAGTATGTCAAAGGTATGCTATTACTCAGGGAGCAGTAGCAGGCACTGAGGCACTCAGGTAGGCACTGAGAGACCCAGCCCCCAAATGTGCCAGCAACTTCTCCCTTCCCTCCCTCCCTCACCAAGATGGCCCAGGGGCTAGGGGAGCAAGAGTGCAGGAGACCCTCGGCCTCACCTTCTGGAAGGTAGGAGTTGGCCTAGGATTTCAGTTTTCAACTGAGGAAGCGGAGGGCAGGCATGAGCAGGCGATGTCACAGGGTAGTAACAACACATCTTCCTGCAGCTTTCACTTTACACAATTTTTTTTAACTGGGGGAGGGGAGGTGAACTTTAAGTAGAAAGAAATTTAAAATTTAATTGTCACATTAAGGCAAAAGAATATGGCAAATACAAATTTGAATGTATTTTAAGAGAAAACTTTTTTGCTTCAGAAAGTTCAAATTGTGCTGAATTAGAGAGCTTCTGGGACATGCTTCTTCACCCTCTTTTTTTTGTTGTTGTTAATAGACTATTTTTTAGAGCAGTTTTGGGTACACAAAAATTGATTGGGCCAGGCATGGTGGCTCATGCCTGTAATCCCAGCACTTTGGGAGGCAGAGGTGGGTGGATCACCTGAGGCCAGGAGTTTGAGACCAGCCTGGCCAAGACGGTGAAACCTCATCTCTACTGAAAATACAAAATTAGCTGGGTGTGGTGGTGCACGCCTGTAATCCCAGCTACTCCGGAGGCTGAGGCAGGAGAATCGCTTAGAACCTGGGAGGCGGAGGTTGCAGTGAGCTGAGATTGCACCACTGCACTCCAGCCTCGGTGACAGAGGGAGACTCTGTCTCGAAGAAAAAAAAAGAAAAATTGATTGGAACATGCAGAGTTCTCACATACCCCTTCTCGCCTCCCTGAGCTCCCCTATAATTTATATAATTGATAAGCCAATTAATGACACATTATTATTGACCAAAGCCCATAGTTTACATTAGGGTTCACTCACGGTAGTAGGCACTCTATGGGTTTAGACAAATGTATAATGACATGTATCAATCATCAGAGATCATCAGAGCAGCACACAGTATTTTCACCACCTAAAACAATCCGTGCTCTGCCTATTCATCTTTTACCTGCATCATTTCTAACCCTTGACAACTGGTAATCTTTCCAATGTCTCTGTACCTTTTCTTTTTTTTTGGTGGAAAAATGAATATGGAAATACTGTGCTGCAGTTACAAGAAATGGATTAGATCTAGCAAAATGGTTTGGTCTTAAAAGAGTGCTAAATGAGAAAGGATAAAAAAAAAAAAAATGAAGTGTATGTAGCCCAGTGCTTCCCAAACATCAGTGTGTACACAATCACCAAGGATCTTGTTAAAATGCAGGTGCTGACCCAGCAGGTCTGGGATGAGGCCTGAGATCTGCATTCCTAACAAGCTTTCTGGTGATGCCCGTGCTGTGGGTCCACAGAACATACTGAGCAGCAAGGAGCTAGATGAGGAGTCACACAATTACAACCCAGTAGCCAAATCTGGCCACAGTGTGTTTGTACGGCCCACAAGCTACAAGTGGTTTTAAACAGTTGGAAAAAAATCAAAAGAATATTTTGTGACATATAAAAATGATATGACATTCAAATTTCAGTGTCCATAAATAAAGTTTTATTAGAACATAGCCGTGCTCATTCACTTGCATATGTCGTTGGCTGCTTTTGTGCTACAATGACACAGTGGAGTAGTTGCAACAGAGTCCATATGGCCCATAAAGCCTAAAATATTTACTATTCTGGCCCTTTACAGTTTGCCAACTGCTGCTCTAGACTGCTACCATCTATGTACATTAAAAGCACACACATTCCAAACCTTCTTGTTTTATAAGAATACATACAAACAGCATATACATCAAACACATATTATTAATGGTAACCCACGGGAGAAGGGGAGGGAATAACAGGAAGAAACAAGGAAAAAAGGCAACAAACCAAACAAGGGGAGGCCTTCTGAGGACCAATGAGGGTACAGGGCCATGAACTGGGTGGGGAAGTTAACTCTTTTCCCAAGTCCAACAGAGTTTGAGAATCACCGACCAAGACTGTCTCGCTAAGCATCTCTCTCCTCTTACAGGGGTCCCCTGGAGGCCCCATCGAATGGTCTCTCTTTTCAGAGACTGGCTGCTTTATACAGATTCAGGAAAGATCCAGGCCGTTGAGCGTGCTCAGGACAGCATTAGAAGGCACTTCCCTAACCAGCCTGAATTCATGTCTCAGCAACCTTGTTTCTCAGCCCCTCCCCATGAGGCCTTTACCCTACAGGCCAGATCTCCATTCCTATCACCTCCTTCTGTGCCCCTCTCCAAGCTCCCCACCCCTCATCTCCTGACTCTTCTCTGCCACTCCTCAGGTATCAAAACCCACTCTGATTTTGCTTGAGATTCTATCCCAGCTAATAAGCCCCCTCTCTCTACTAACTGGGTTTCACATGGCAGAGGTCACCTTCCTTATATACGCCTGAGGCTACTGAGGCTCAAAGGTAACTGTCCCCACTGCAGGTCTGCAGCAGGTGGAACTAGAAACCAGCACCCCAGCTTTACATTTTGTGCTGCGTCCACTGTGACGGGCTGCACCTAACCCAGCCCCATATGGACAATGCCTTGCTTTTCTAATTGCACTGTGCTTCTGTAGGATTTCAACTTTTTCATCCAAAATTTGCTTGAATCCTTGTTTATTTTATGGTTGCCTCACAATTTAGGTGTTGCTTTTTTTTTTTTTTGAGACGGAGTCTCGCTCTGTCACCCAGGCTGGAGTGCAATGGCGCAATCTCGGCTCACTGCAAGCTCCGCCTCCTGAGTTCACACCATTCTCCTGCCTCAGCCTCCTGAGTAGCTGGGACTACAGGCGCCCTCCACCACGCCTGGCTAATTTTTTGTTTTTTTTTTTTGTTTTTTTAGTAGAGACGGGGTTTCACCGTGTTAGCCAGGATGATCTCAAGCTCCTGACCTCGTGATCCTCCTGCCTCGGCTTCCCAAAGTGCTGGGATTACAGGCTTGAGCCACCGCGCCCGGCCAGGTGTTGCTTTTTTTCCCTTTTTATTCATGATGTGTGTGTGTGTGTGTGTGGTCAAAAGAATGTAACATTTAATAGCTTAATCATTTTTAAGTACACAGTATAGTAGTGTTGACTGCACACTGCTGTGCAGCAGATCTCTAGAACTTTTTCATCTTGTAAAAGTGAAACTGTAGATGCACTGAATTGCGACTCCCCCTTGCACCCTCCCTTTATCCCTTGGCATTCTACTTTCCATTCTACTTTCTAAGAGTTTGATTACTTTAGATACCTTATATAAGTGAAAGCATGCAGTATTTGACTTTCTGCGACTGGCTTATTTCACTTAGCATGATGTCCTCAAGGTTTATCCATGTGTGGCATATGACAGAATTTCCTTTTCTTAGGCTGAATAATTCTCCATTGTATGCATATCCCATTAATCTGTTGATGTGCATTCAGGTTGCTTCTAACTCTTGGTTATTGTGAATAATGCTGCAATGAACATGAGTGTGCAAATATCTCAAGATCCTTTTTTTTTTGTATGGTTTATGTGTTCATTGTTTTTTTAAATCAGCTGAATGTAAGATTCAAAATCCTGTTTTTAATTCTTTTGGATCTGTACCCAGAAGTGGGATTGTTGGGTCATATGGTAAATTTTATTTTTAATTTTTTGAGGATCCTCCATACTGTTTTCCAGAGTGGCCTCACCACTTTACATTCCCATGAACAAGGCACAAAGGTCCCAATTCACCTCATTCTTGTCAACACTCATTATTTTCTGTTTATTTGTTTTTAAATTATACTTTAAGTTCTAAGGTACATGTGCACAATGTGCAGGTTTGTTACATATGTATACATGTGCCATGTTGGTGTGCTGCACCCATTAACTCGTCATTTACATTAGGTATATCTCCTAATGTGATCCCTCCCCGCTCCCTCCACCTCATGACAGGCCCCAGTGTGTGATGTTCCCCACCCTGTGTCCAAGTGTTCTCATTGTTCAATTCCCACCTATGAGTGAGAACATGCGGTGTTTGGTTTTCTGTTCTTGCAATAGTTTGCTGAGAATGATGGTTTCCAGCTGCATCCATGTCCCTACAAAGGACATGAACTCATCCTTTTTTATGGCTGCATAGTATTCCATGGTATATATGTGCCACATTTTCTTAATCCAGTCTGTTATTGATGGACATCTGGGTTGGTTCCAAGTCTTTGCTATGGTGAATAGTGCCGCAATAAACATATGTGTGCATATATCTTTATAGCAGCATGATTTATAATCCTTTGGGTACATACCCAGCAATGGGATGGCTGGGTCAAATGGTATTTCTAGTTCTAGATCCTTGAGGAATCACCACACTGTCTTCCACAATGGTTGAACTAGTTTACAGTCTCACCAACAGTGTAAAAGTGTTCCTATTTCTCCACATCCTCTC